>NC_088880.1:24183750-24479823 GCF_032884065.1 Artemia franciscana | reverse complement strand
ACCAGAGTCAAGAGTTGAATTTAAATAATTCAAGAGAGTTGCACATGCATGCTCAGTTGAATGTTTCGCCCTAAAACCAAACTGAAAATCATGGAAAAAGTGTTTAGAATTAAGAAAATCAAGAAGTCGAGAAAGCATAGCTTTTTCAAAAATTTTACTAAACACTGATAAAAGAGATATGGGACGATAATTTGCAGGATCATTCCTTGATCAACCTTTAAAAAGGATGATAACACGAGCACGCTTTAGAGCACTTGGGAAGACACCATTTTCAAAACAAAGATTGACAAGTCTCGTGAGGGCAAACACAATGACAGGAAGAATGAACTTGACAACCTTAGTCGGAATACGGTCTGGGCTAGAGGATGAAGAACCCCTCAAACAATTGACAATTCTGGCTATTTCAGCTTCAGAGACAGGTTCAAATACCATTGATTTAGGACAAGGTGGTCCTAGATAAGACCTAAAATCAGGTAGAGAAGAAGAAGGACTTACAGAAGAGGCTGTAGTTTTGCCGATATAAGCAAAATAGGAAGTAAACGCATCTTGAACTTTTAGCTCACCCTCTACATTTTTCCCGCCAATCACAACACTTGAAGGGACAGAAGGAGGCAGAAAAGATGGACTGATAACAGAATTGATTACTTGCCATGCCTTCCTAATGTCTTTACCGCACGCAGAGAATTTCCTATGATAAAATAACGATTTAGCCCTTCGGCAAAGCGAATTGTAAACTCTTCTATAAGCTTTGAAAAGTTGAAGCCGAGAATCACGCGAAAAAGGCTTAGAGCACCTGTAAGCCTTCCAAAGATAATTTTTCTTCCTCCAACTTTTAAGGAGTCCAGGGGTCATCCAAGGATTCAAAGGGGTTGTTCTTTTCGATGCTGGATTCGACTGGGTTCCATGACATGTATCAAAGATAACTTCTTTCAAAGAATCATAAAACGAATTAAACAAAGAATCTATGTCAGATCCATTTTCAGAAATACTCCACGAACGACCTCCCAACCGTGACCTAAGAATATGCAAGCCCTGACCATTAAATTTTAAAGAGGAAAAACCAGCTTCTTGGCTCCCCCTTGGCAACGAATCGGAAAAATCATACATGGAAAAAACAGGAAAATGGTCTGAGATATCACTCATCAATATAGAATTTCGAACCAAGGTCAAAGATGAAAAAATATTATCAAACAAAGAAGCGGTAGTGTTAGTTATGCGAGTTGGAATGCATGCAGAAGGTAGTGTTCCACAAGCGAGCATTGTCGAAAGAAAATCCAAGGACGAGGATGACCTCCGGTCACACAAATTAAGGTTGAAGTCGCCCATAATTAAAAGTTCAAAAGAATGAAGTTGGATTATTTCCAAGACCTCATCAAGAATCTGAAGGAAAGAGGGAACAGACCCACTAGAAGACTGGTATATATTACCAACAATCAAAGTTTTAGCTTGGGTTTTAATCTCAATAAATATAGATTCAAAAATTCCTTCTTCATTTCTTGACAGGTCATGTCTAACAGAGTACGGAAGATGTTCCGAAACATAAACAGCAAGGCCACCTTTAGCCATCCTACTTCGATTCAAATATTCCATCTTGTACCCAGGGAGATGCAATAGAGATTCGTTTTTTGAATCAAGGAAAGTCTCACAAAGACCAATGAAGTCAGGGTGGCCACTACGCACTATTTTTTTCAACTCATCAAACGAAGAGCAAAGACCCTGAACATTAAGCTGAAGTATAGAGAATCTACCATCTCGTTTGGATACTCGATCTAAATCCGATACGTATTTACTACTAACTGAAAAATGGGAATTTGATGGTGATTTGTTAGACTGACCCACTGAATTATTTATCAAACTAAGAACATCAATAGGGTTATTTTGAAGATCAAATAGTCGCTCACCCAAGGAGGAGATGTCACCCAAACTAGAGTCAGACAAATTAAAAAAAAACATACAAACTATGGTCAAAACTATATATATGATATAAACTATATGGCTCATTTTTCAGTTTTCACTGTCATTTTCACTCGATTTGGGAAAATTGGCTCCAACTTTGCCTCCGCCAGGATATTGAAAAAACTACGCCACTATCAGTGTGGTCATCTTAAAAACCATTTCTTATGCTAGTGGACTGCCTGTAAAGTGGCTAGCTTATGAACGTGAAGGCACGATTTAACCAAACTATGAACATTACTTAAAACCTCAAATGGCACTCGCTTCTAGCATTAAAACTATCGATGGGTCTACACCCTATCTCCTCCTTAACTAAAACCTGAGTAGTTAATCCCAAATAGATTTTGAATTGAGGTCCAAGAAGCCTCTTGATGGATGCATGATGGCAAGAATCAGGAATGTAAACAGGATATTTCCTTGGAGAGGGGAAGGACGAAAGGCAATAATAAAAAAAAACATTTCGTTTGGTAATTTGTGTAAGGAGTAGAATATTGTTTGATCTCGATCTCGAAGGGGGGCAGACCCTCCCCCGATGTAAGTCATGACAACAATGCTCTCCCTTCACCAAATCAAATCGAGCATAGAAACCCACTATTCAGCTTGAATGGATTCCTCCTCCGCGGAACTCCCCCCCCCCCGGAAAAAAGCAACCGCTCCTATTAATTAGGATGACACAAAGATGACTTTAGGATGATTTTGGAATCCCTATATATATATGATTTCTTTATTATTATTTTTTGTAAAAAAAAAAAAGAAAAAAAAAAACTACAAAAAGAAAAGCACGACAACAAATGAAATATTCTGGGTCAAAAAGTGATATATGCTATAACATACCGGTACAAGTTCTTCCGTCTTCCTTTAGTTTCATTACATGCGGACACTGGCATACGTAAGTTTTGTTAAAACTTATTAAACAAAGATGAGAACAATTGCCATTATCAGATCCACAGGGATTAGCACCATCTATAAATGATAAAACTTACAAAATATAAAACACAGTAAAACCTAAAGGAATTGGCGTATAGGATTTAAATGCTCCATGCCTACCTTAATTTGAAGCTCATCCCTTTTCTTCAGAAAGCCAGAAAGGTTCAACAGAGCTAAAATTACAGTCTCCATAGAAACCAAAGAAAATCAATGAAAACTACTGATAAAACTATAAAGTTTATCACAGAACTCCTATAGACGATTTGAACAGCTCATATGTGGCATGGTTTAGGCTAAGACTTGCATACTGAAAACTAGGTTTGGTAGTTTTTGAAAAAAGACCTAAGAAACTCAACTATTAACAAAAAACTCTTCTGTTTTGCATTTCACAGAAGAAATATAGGTAAGAGACAAGGGAGACAGTTAGCTTTTGGAAAGGGTAATTTGGAGCTTTCATCAATCAAAGAACTCTCCCAGTTAACAATAATAGCTAAATTAATGAGGTCAGAATGAAATACACAAAACTTTTTATATTTATAGAAAATATTCTTTTTTTTATCTCTTCTTTATCGACTCCGCTTTCTTTAACATGCATTGTTTAATTTCAGAACTTTACGTTTTAAACTCATGTATTGCCAGAACAATTATTTGTTCTTAAATTATTAATAGCTTCTTAGATGATCAGAATATTTATGCCAGGTGATCCACCACTGTCATACATGTGCACTACTAGTGCAAATAATCGACATAATACAAATACACTGAAAAACAAGAGCTAAGAGGTCACATGGCACTTGTTACGAGCCCGTAAGAGCGAAGAGCTCATATGGTATGAGCTCTAACAAATTTCTATGAATCAATAGATTGATTTAAAAGGAAAATCAGAGGCTTAATGCCTGTCGGGATTTAAAATAAGAGCTCTGAGTCACGAGGTCCTTCTAAATATCTAAATTCATTAAGATCTAATCACCCACTCGTAAGTTATAAATACCTCATTTTTTCTAACTTTTCCTCTCCCTTTAGCCCCCAGACGTTCTATTCTGTGAAAACGACTTTATCAAGTCAGTTTGTACAGCTCCCTGACACGCCTACCAATTTTCATTGTCCTAGCACGCCCAGAAGCACCAAACTCACCAAAGCACTGAACCCCACCTCCTGACTCCCCCAAAGAGAGCGAATCAATTATAGTTACGTCAATCACGTATTTACGACATTTGCTTATTATACCCACCAAGCTTCATCCCGACTTCTCCACTCTAAGCGTTTTCCAAGATTTCGGGCTTCCTCCTCGAACTCCTCCCAGTGTCAACAGATCTGGTCGGGATTTGAAATAAGAGCTCTGAGCCATGAGTTCCTTCTACAAATCAAATTTCATTAAGATCCGGTTACCCGTTCACAAGTTAAAAATACCTCAATTTTTCTAATTTTTCCATATCAACACCCTCCAGCTCCTCCAAAGAGAACAGATCCGTTCCAATTATTTCAATCACGTATCTATAACTTGTGCTTATTCTTCCCATCAAGTTTCATCCCGACTTCTCCACTCTAAGCGGTTTTCAAGATTTTTGTTTCCACCTCCGAACCCCTATCTCCCCGAATCTGATTCGAATTGAAAATGGAGCATCTGAGACACAAGATCTTTCTATATATCAAGTTTCATTAAGATCCAATCACCCATTCATAAGGTAAAGATACCTCAATTTTTACGTTTCCAAGAATTCTGGTTTCCCCAATGCCACCGGATCTGGTTGGGATTTAAAATAAGAGCTTTAAAGCACAAGATCCTTCTAAACATAAAATTTCATTAAGATCTGATCATCCGTTCGTAAGTTACAAATACCTCATTTTTT
Organism: Artemia franciscana; assembly: GCF_032884065.1. Taxonomy (NCBI): domain Eukaryota; kingdom Metazoa; phylum Arthropoda; class Branchiopoda; order Anostraca; family Artemiidae; genus Artemia; species Artemia franciscana. The sequence continues at coordinate 24,475,093 of NC_088880.1, read as the reverse complement.
CAAATTTTTCCATATTACTCCCCCCCCCCCAAATTCCACCAAAGAAAGCGGATCCGATCCGGTTATGTCAGTCACGTATCTTGGACATGTTTTTATTCTTCCCACCAAGTTTCATCCTAATCTCTCCGCTTTAAGTGTTTTCAAAGATTTCCGGTCCCCCCAACTCCCCCCCCCCCAATGACGCTGGATCCAGTCGGGATTTAAAATAAAAGATCTGAGTTACAAGTTCCTTCTAAATATGAAATTTCATTAAGATCTGAACACTCCTTCGTAAGTTAAAAATGCCTCGTTTTTTCTAATTTTTCAGAATTAACCCTCCCCCCAACTCCCCCAAATCAACAAATCCCGTTTGTTGACTTAAATGATTAATCAAGAATTATACTGAAAAAATTATATTACAAATACGTTCTTTTGTATGTACAACACTGTAGATAAAAATAAAAATTACAATGAAACAACATCTTGAATTGGCGAGCTTTCAGCAATTAATATCATTATATAAAATATTCACTTTAATTTTTTAGTTATTTCAAAGGAATGATCAATACGCATATAGTTTTCAATGAAACAAAAATAACACAGCGGGCTTAAGAATTTTACAGTTAGGGGAGGGGGAAGGGGGTAGTTGCCGAAATCTTGTTTGTAGTAATTTTTGTTCAATTTAAGTTTGAAATATTCAATCAAAATTTTAGTCGTTTCAGGATTTATTTATTCACTTGTATTAGCGCCTGTTGTATATTTGTTTTCTATGATTAGCCAACAATTACGAACAAATTATGAACAAAGTTTTCCTTCTTTAAAAATCAATTTATTTCATTAATATTAGTTCCTGTTGTCTCTTTCTTTGATTTGATTGTTTATTTAATTTCTGTTCGTTTTGGCCTTCATTTATTCTTCAACAGTAATTTCTGGCAGTTTAAGTTTGAATTATTGCAGAAATTTATTTTTGCTTGTATTAAGCTTAATGAGGTTTTACTTTTCTTTCAAAAACTTCTTTTTCAGATTTTTTCTTTGAATTAACCACTGGGGTTGGTAACAAAGCTAAACCTTGTTCTAAAACCTCGTATTTTTCAACAAAGTCAATCGGCAGTTGAAGCGATTTGAGCCTATATTTTTAAACAAGAAAAGAATGAATCATGTCTTCGATCAGAGAAAGGGGAACAAAATTTGCAGAATCATACAAAGAGAAGACACAATTTTATTCAAACGTCTGGCATAGATGCCAGAGATAAATCGCTTTCCCTAAAACTAAACAAAAAAAGTAAATTAAAGTGCTCTTTCCTAAATTTCAAAAAGTACCTCATTTTTTCAATAGAAAAAAAATGGAGTAACAGCAAAACTGACGCCATTTTGAGGTGTTTCTCGTTCTTTTTAAAAATCTTACGTGATTTTTTCTATAATAACATTTTAATTTTGAAATTAATGAAGTTAATAATTACCGTTCCTGAATCAGCTACAATTGGCAATTCTCGCTAGACAGTTCTTTAGGAATTTATTTTTAAACTTTGGGTTACTATGAATTTAACCATTTTGAGCCTCATTAAGGGCTCAAAATTATATTTTCTCCATAAGCTATTATTGAACCATGAAAGGAGATAAATAAGGCATCAAATTATACATTCACTTTAATCTTAGCTAAATTATATTGCCTTTGGCAGTCTCACCAAAACAAATCCTTACATCTACTCTAGACTGCACTAAAAAGCGGCTGTAAATCAGCCACTAAAATTCCACCATTGAAAATAAAGGGATGAAAGATTTATCCAAAAAGATACCTTGCGACAACGTAGTGGATGCAGCTGTGCGTTCTCATCGAAAGGTGGCAAGTTCAATCCCGCGTGTCGCAATGAAATTGTCTTGTAGAATTCGTTCGGATAATTTTTCGTTCGTTTTCTGTCTTAATGTCACTCTTTTTTATCATACGAAGAAACTTATTTTTAATTTAAACAGCATGAAAAGCTACGTGACTTGTTGCCAGGGGGCTGTTGAGCAGAAGAGCAATAACGTATAGCTTGTAAAACAGATTATTAATTGAGTTTTCCTTTAAAAGATTTTAAGAAAGGTAATTTTTTAGTAACTTAGAGCTTGGTCAAATGTCATTTGGACGTTCGACCATAATTTCTAAAAAGCCAACTATCATATACTAGTACTTAACTATTCCTCCAAACGAAAAAAAGGAAATCAAATTCACATACAAATATCTTGATACAATTCTAACTAAAACAAATCGTTAATTTAATTAATTTAAACATAAATAAATCGAGTTTAAATAAAATTAAATTCAATTTACTTATATTAAACTAATATCAACTAATTCATCGTTTTTAATTAAATTAATTCAATTTAATTGATCTCAATTCGTTTAAACTCAAAATTTAAATTATAAACACAAAGGTTACTTGTTTGTGCTTTAATGAAGCTTCTGTGAAATTAATTTAAGCTCAAAATGTATTTTTTTATTATTTTTTTCAAGAGATCCATATATTCACATTGTTAAAATTTTAACACTGTTATTACAACTACACTTCTTTGCGCTTGAGTGTCCCTTCTAAAAAATTGATTAAAACTAAAAAAAAAAATTAAGACAACCATATCCATAAAATTACTATTTCTACTACAAATAAAAAGTTACCTTTTTGTGCTTCACTACCCCTTCTATGAAATCAATCTAATCTCGAAATGTGCACTTTTTTAGGGAATCCTTATATTCAATTCCATTAAAATGACAATTTCAGGCCCCTTCTCAAAATTTACTCGCATAGATTTATTTTTAACAAAAAATCGAATTACTAATCATTTTTGTTTTACTGTGCGAACCTTGTTTTAAGAGTGGAAAAAAATTTATTCGTTTAAGTCTATCTCTACCAACAGTTAGACGGAGGAAACTCCTTCTCTTTTCTTTTTTTTTCCGTACTGTACTATTTGAGTGTCCTCTGTTGACAAATTGACTTGATTATTCGAAAATCAAATATACCGAAAATTTACACTTCTCAGTGGGGCAATAACTTGAAGGGTCTTTGTAGAAAAAATTATTCTTAAAATAGTCCAAAGGGGAAAGAAGTATTAAATGTAAAATCAAATTTTTATTAAACGATGAGAAAATGTCAAATGGATGGAAATCTAAAAGAAACATTGCATTCTTAGAATCAGCTTTGTTTTATAACTTGTAGACTAAATACTTAGTCTTATACTTAGTCTTGATATACTTAGTCTTAAATACTTAGTCTTGTATACTTAAATACTTTTCTTAGACTAAATACTTAAAGCGACAACAGGCATTTTCATATGTTTTAACTCTCAAACCTTGAAGAAGGAGCAGAAAAGACTGAAATTATTATTTTAATTTAACGTAGAAGGATGGAAAATTGATGCTAAAAAGAAGGTACCTCTCTCTAATTACTCATGAGTAATAAAACCAAGTGCTTTACCATTGAAATGGTTAAGGGGGGGGTGATCAAATATTTATTAAATTGTAAATTAACGAGACGAAAATGTCAGTTGTGAAATTTAAGAGAAAAACTGCATTCTAAGGAATGTATGGAGTATTTCTTTTTCTAAGGTTAAAATCAGACTGATTATAAAATGTAAAATGCTACCATACAAATGTATTTAATTCCAATAAATATTTTCCTGTAGTTGCGAGCCGAATAACAAATGTGTATTTTATAAGAAATAAATTTACGTTTACATAATGGGCGAGAATGTTCCCTCTGATTAGTTCAAAGGCTCCTTCCCCCCCCCCATTTCCTATTTTCTTCACCAAGATTTTTTTTTAAATACACTTTTTCCTTGTTCTCAAACCTACAACATATAAGCTTGGGCTGATGTGTGCGTAAATTGTGAGTTTGAGCTGATGTGAAAGTACATTGTTTGACTTTTGTTAAAAGCCTGGAATTTACAGGCTTTTTTTGAACCCCTGCGTCTTGTAAATACCATTGAACCCAAACCAATAAGAAACGTAAAAATTTGAAAGTTCTGAAAGAGTATATTTAAGACACGCTGATCATAGTTCTCATCATTTAAACCCCATGGCTATAAATAAAAGCGGTTTTAAACGCAACCTCTTTCCAATCACCTTTTGCATTCTTTCAAAAATCATCTTAATAGCCTTATTATCCCTTTTTGACATCGTTTTATAACTTTTGAGTTGACATCGTATTTTGCAAATAATCAGTTTTTCCGTAACTTTCAAACCTAATCTACTACCAATAAAGACTTTTAAGACAAAATTCGTGGCGCAAGGCCTTTAGAAAACCTATAGCTTGATTTGTCACTAATCAACCATTTGTCTATGTTTAAATGAAACCCAAGATGAACAGAAATTAAATAAACAATCATAGCAGAAAAACATACAAAATCCCAAAACAAGTAAAACTAAAGTTGAATATTCAAATCAAGCTTTTAACGACCAAAAATTACTTCGAGCAAGAGTTTGGCAACTGTCCCCTTTCCTCTCCCCTAACTGTAGAAGCCTAAAGCCTACTGCGTCATTGGCAGTTTAATGAAAACGAATTATATCACCAATATTCTTTTCGTACTTACAATATCAAAAATAAAAACAGAATCAATTCTTTAATTGCTGAAATTAAATCTTGAATTCCTTAGCCTTCAGCAATTAATTACAAATATAGATCAAATATTCAGTTTAATTTTATTAATTCTTTCCAACGACTGTTCGAGACATGTTTAATTAAATTAGATTCCAATTAAATTAGATTCCAATTAAATTAGATTCCAATTAAACGCAAATGATGCAGTAGGCTGTAGAATTTTACAGTTAGGGGAGGAGGAAGGGGGCAGTCGCCAAGCTCTTGTTTTTAGTGATTTTTGTTCGTTTTTACGTTTGATCTGATTACTCAATTGAACTTTTATTGATTTCAAGATTTAACTATTCATTTATACTAGTACCTGTCGTACATTTGTTTTCAATGATTAGCCAAAAATCATGAACAAATTCACACAATAAAAAATTAGTGATCAAACCGCAAACAAACAAAAACCTGAAAATCAAAGTTTATTAGGCCAACACTCAATTACGAATATTCAGCATGCTAATTAAAACTTCTTTAAGACTTGGTAAGTTCAATTTCGTTTGAAATACTGGAATCCCATGGATTCATTTTGAAAATCTTACAACAAAACTACCTCAAAACAAGGGGCCCCTCTTTTAGCAACATTGCCGGTTTAAAGAGAAAGACTACTTATTTATATATTTCTAAAATATCTTCAGGCCATTTGATAGCTCTTTTAGCAATATTGCCAGTTTTTGAAAGAAAGATTATTTAAACATATATTTCGGAAATATCTAAAGGCCATTTGACATCTTAAAAATCTTCTGAGAGCGTCAGCATCAGCTGACCATTATCAAACATCAAAGGCACAACAGGGAACTTCCAAAGGAATTCCCAAAGGCAAAAATTATACATCTCCTGTGTCGCCTATGTTTTCAATCAAAGCTGGTAGCACCCCAAGAAAATCCAAAAGCTTCAAAATTGCTCAAACGATATTTTCTTTTTTTAGTTTTATTGGCAGGTAAGTCTGAGCTTTAAAAAAAAAAAATCTGATCTGTTTAATCGAAAAAACAAAATTAAGCTTTATAAACGTTTGAAGTATCATTAAGACAATATTTCTATCTCCATCACAAAACGAGAGAAATTGTGAAGTTTTCCTAGGATTTCTTGGAAATTAGGTGTTGGCGTTTAGTTTTCTGTCGTTTGTTCGGGTCTCTTAACGAAGCTTTAATCTAAAAAAAAATTCACACTTTCTAAAGATGTGAAGTTTTGTTAAAACTGAATATCTCTATCTCCGAGACGAAACGAGAGAAATTAAGCACTTTTGTGAGATTTCTGGGAGGGTAGGAGTCCGCTTTTAATTTTTTGTCATTTATTCACATCTATTAACGAAGCTTTAATCCAAAGAACAAAATCTACACTTTCTAAAGATGTGAAGTTTCTTTAAAACTGAACTTCCCTATATCCGGGGCAAAACGGGAGAAATTAAGTGTTTTTGTGAGATTTCCAGGAGAGTAGGATTCCGCTTTTAATATTCTGTCGTTTATTATGGAATCCAGTTTTAGTTTCCTGACGTTTGCTCGGATCTCTTAACAAAGCTTTACTCGAAAGAACAAAATCTACACTTTCTAAAGATATGAAGTTTCTTTAAAAATAACTATCTCTATCTCCGGGACAAAACGGGAGTAAATAAGGGCTTTTGTGAAATATCTGGGAGAGCAGGAGTCCGCTTTTATTTTGGTTCGTTAATTCAGATCTCTCAACGAAACTTTACAAGTTATGGCCAGACCACCCGCTCAATTCTAAATAGTTTTGCCAACAAACTAAAAATTTGATAATGAATGAGATACTATTGAATGATAATATTACTGGCATCGTTCCAGACAGCTTTGGTGTTGGATTGGTCCATCCTATTCTCAAAAAAGGTAAACCAGCTGACCAGTGCACTTCATATCGTCTGATCACTGTTTCAACTACTTTTTGTAAGCTATTTGAATCCCTTATTTTTGATGAAATTGCACTTCAATGCTCTACTCCGGACGACCAGTTCGGGTTCAAAAAGCAGTCAGGAGGGGAACACGTTCACAGCGTTCTTGAAAATCTTCTTATTGATGCAGATAAAAACGGTGATCTTCTCGTCTTTGGAGCGCTTGATGTTAGTAGAGCCTTCGATTCTGGCATCCATAGCCATATCCTACTCAAAGCCCTTCAGCGAAGTGTTTCCCCTAGCATCATTTCCCCTGTTTACAGTATGTAAAATAAGCTCTCGGCTGTTATCCTGAGTCCCTCTCCGTCCAGCACTTTTCCTTCTAAAGAAATGCTGAGTGTCAAGAAAGGTGTACAAGGTGACAGAACTTCACCATCACTGTTTAATAACGCTATCATCGAAGCGCAAGAAGTAATAAAGCCATCGTGCTTTTTCCGAGGGATTAATCTTTCGCTGCTGAACTTTGCTGATGACACTCTTCATGTTTCTCGTTCGATATCTTTATTTCAACAAAATTACGACTCACTTGCAGCGGCATACAAGCAGATCGGAATTTCCATCAACGAATCTAAAACAGAGCTTCTTTTCTTCAATGGTTCAAAAAATGAGCTTTCAATTCACCTCTCCGTTAAAATTGGCGACACTCTGATTAAGCCTTTTAACGTATCTTGGCCTTCCTATTTCTTCTACATTGAAGGACACACGCTCAGCACTGACAAACCACCTCTGTTCTCGCCTATGAGCGTCTTACGGATTACTTGTTGCCAATAAGTATCGTTTCAACCGTCCTCTTCTTGCCCGGCTATACAATGCTTTCACTACCCCCCATCTGCTTGCTCTGGTTCCTTTCTGGAAAATATTCACAGCTACCGAAAAGAAAGCCATTTGCAGCGCATTTTACAGATATTCTAAGTTTCTCCTACGTCTCCCTTTGCGGCACAGCAATGGCGACATCTCTAGGAAATATAAAGTCACCAACCCTTACATGGCCATAGAGAGAAGAATCTCCAAATTCAGTACCAATGTTTTAAGAGCCAATCAACCCTGGACTAGTGTTATTTTATCATATTTGTAGTAGAAGTGTATTTAAATTTTTGTGCTTTTCTCTCTTTTTCTTTTATATACTCCGTCTTTTCCGCTTTTGACGGGTAATAATAATAATAATAATAATAATAATAATAATAATAATAATAATAATAATAATAATAATAATAATAATAATAATAATAATAATAGTATTAATAATAATACGGCCCTTCTCAAAGGTATCGCATAACCTTAAAATTGTGGCATCCTAATCTAGATTCTGATAGCTAAATCAAGGGTATATTACCTCTAGGTTGTCTGGAGGGGTGAACAATGGTCAAATCGAATGGCTGAGTTATGGTTTTCTCAACAATCCTCACATCAGAACCATTCCACTTATTTGCACTAACAACTGCGTTACTTCGCCAATCTGTCCAGTAGACCCTATTTTCAAACACTGAAACAGCAAAAGGATGTGACAGAGCTCTGTGGCTTCTTAGCACCTCCCTAATATCAGTCCCGTCGTAATTAGTTGTGTGAAGAGTGTCAGACCGCGCATCAACCCAGTAGAGCCGGGTTGATGAGTAATCAAGAGCAATTCCGTTGGGCCAAGCTCCTTCTCGTGAGGTATCAAATCGAACGACAACCCGTCTACCTTCTCCACTCATGCTGCAGGATTCAATACGGGGGCGTCCAGTGTCCCAGTCGCTCCAAAATAGAATCCTAAGGAATAAAAAGTATTTTATTGTTCATTTTGTTATTTTGCGTCATCCGTCACAAATCTTTACTTCTTTTTTGTTACCTTTTTTAATTTCTCTTACCTTTCATTATTTTTCGTTTTTATTCTTTTTTATATATATTTTTTTTACGTAGTTAGAAAAATAAAATTTTAAGGTAAAAAATATCTTAAAAAACAAATAATGGAACATTAAATATACAGAAAAGATTGTAAAGACAATAATTGTTCTTTTATTGATATTTCTTAACTATCTAAATAATAAGCGATTTGAATCTATTGCCGAAAATTCTACAATTTTACACTTTCTCGTCATCTCATTTCCGTACCAGGTTTTTTTTTTTTGTTTTTTTTTACTCTGCAAAAGTTAAATGAAGACATTTGATTGTAGAAACAATAATTGTTTCTTTTATTGACTTTTCTAAACAATAAGCAATTTGAGTCTCCAACAAAAGATTCCAAGATTTTGCACTTTCTTGTCAACTCATTTCCATACTAGGTTCTTTTTTTACACAGCAAAAGTCAAATGAAGACATTTGAAAATGAACTAAAAGAACCTCACAATAGGCTAGGAAGTAGTAAAAAATGAAAAGAAAAAAGGGTGACGACTAATGGCGAAGTGGGAGGGAAGGTTCAAAGCAAAAGATACAAAAGTTGTTACTGTAATTAAACCAAATCAACGAAGTTGTTTTATTTCTTTATAATTTGATTACTTATTATCCAGCAAGACTGTGAACTTTGCGGTCAACTATATTCTCAAGAAACATTGATGGATCTCAGACCAGAAAAGTAATGAATCCGGCTATTGGGCTCCCGGCAAGCAACGTTGCCCCTTGGCACGGTTGTCGAGAAGTAAGGATGCCAACCATGCTATAGCATTCCCCTCAGGTGACGCAACTTTGGATACGGCCACGAACTTCGAAGCAAGCCATAGCTTTGGGAAAACCAACAACAGTCATAAAAGAAACAAAATCAAGAATAACTATTGGTTGTTGAAAGGTTAGATCTGTTAAGCAAGAAGCTACACAAGCTCTCTTTGGTCCATGAGATGGAAAATTACAGGATTGACAAACAAAACGGCCAAATCAACATTGGTAAGCTGCAATATAAATAAGTTCGGAAAACGACAAAGAAGCAATATAAATAAGTTCGGAAAACGACAAAGAAGCAATATAAATAAGTTCGGAAAACGACAAAGAAGCAATATAAATAAGTTCGGAGCTAACAAACTGTTTCGATGCCCTAAACTTGAATGAGGAAGAAAACTACGATCCCGGGCAAACATGGGAGACTTTCAAAACAGCGATCAGAGAGACCATCGAAGGGATCTTAGACCGAACGAAAAGGAAACGACAGCATTGGATTACCCCCAGAATCCTGTCAATAGTTAGAGAGCGAAGGAAAAAGATAATCGGCCCTAAAGATGTCACGAAAGAATTGCACAGACAGGTCAAGCACTCTGCTCATCTAGACCGCTGCGAAAGGTGGGAAGACACTCCTTTGTCATTAAAAAAATCAGCACGCGCTCATGACACCAACAAACTCTACTAGTTGATTCTCAAGGAATCAACTGGTAAGAAAGCTGGTGTCTCTGAAGTCGTAAAAGGCAGATCAGGAAAAGCAATTAGATGTCTCAAGGAGCATTTGACCAGATGGAAAGATCACTTCCAAACCCTACTTAAACCGTCCCCATCATCAACTCAAGGTGGTTTCCTCCCTTGTGTTCAAAAGGAGCCCTATAGTTGATCGACAAATGTTAGGCACCCTAACAAGAGCGGAAATACTCAAAACGATTAAAGCCCCGAAGAGATACAAAGCTCTGGACTGAAATGGTCTCACCTGGAACTATTCAAACAGTGCCACGGAATTACTGTAGAACAGCTCCATGGTATACTTGAAGAGGTATAGAGTATCAATACTTCCCTAAAGGATTAGAAGACACTAGTTGTTCTCCCATTCTACAAGAAAGCTGATAGATATGAGTGCAAAAAAAACCGAGGAACAAGTCTAATTGACATTGGGGTAAAAATATTTGAGATTATTCTCCTTGACCAATACAAGGGGGCAATAGAGAAAATAAACTGTGAAAAACAAGCCAGATTCCGTTCTGGTAGAAGACACACTGGCAATATTTTTGCACCCCACTTCACTATCAAGCATTTTGAAAGGTATAATTTGCCCTTATTCTGATATTTCTGGACTTCGTTGCCACTGTTGACTTAATCACATGCCAAAAACATCGGAAAACTCTAGAAAATGACGGAATGCCCCTGAAATTAATTCGAAGTGCTTAAGGCATTCTATGAGGGGTCAGCGAGCCAAGTTCCAGTTTACATAGGAGAGACCAAAAAATTCCTGGTTGAGTTAGGAGTAAAACAGGGCTGCATCCTGTCCCCGACTCGGTTTAACTACTGTGTTGATTGGGTGCTTGAGAATGCCCTATCTTCTCATAAAGGATTTCAGATTGGACAGAACCTTTCACTTGAAGACATTGACCAAGCTGATGATGTCGGAATCCTCTCAGACCCAGAGACTGCTCAAACTATACTTGGTGATTTGATGACATGGGCAGACCACATTGGCTTGAAAGTCAATAATGCGAAGACAAAATTTAAGAGAATAAGCCACGCTGATCCTCTTTCGCTAACTCTAAATCAAGTACAGTTGGATCAAATCGACAGGTTCACATACCTTGGCTCCCAGATATGTACTATGACTCTTCAGACGCTCATATTCAGCAGCGATTTCAGAAAGCACAGATAGTCTCAAAAACCGTTACAGAACAGGCGTGAAAATAGCGTACACAATAAAATTTGAGTCTACTGAACTTTAGTTCAAACATTTGCATTTTTTTTTCTTTATGGATGTGAAACTTGGTAAGTGAAGCAACTACATGAGAATGCATTGAAGATGTGTGAGCATACCTGTCTGCATCGTATCCTCAGTATATACCAGCGTTATCGCATATCAAACGTGGATATACGCCAAATATGTGGCATTAAGAGATGCATTGCAATCATAATCGAAGAGTGTCGACTGAAATGGATAGACCACGTCTTACAGAGGCCACCAGAGTACCACCACCAGAGGCCGACAGAGACCTCACCGAATCCTCATAGCTGAGCCACTCAGCTCATGCAAAAGACGCCAAGGAGGACATCGACAAAACTGGTGAAAGCTTATTAAATCAAATATTTGACTTTGGGGGGGGGGCTACAGAAATTTCGGGCACTACATGCTCCAAACAGCTCTCGAACACCCTTGATGCAGGACACAATAGAAACGCCTAATTCCCACCACAAGCACAAGAAAATAAATTATCGTAAATCAGCAAAATTATTATACGAGACTACAATGTCAGAGTGTGAATATCAAACCTTACCAAATCCACTCCCCATGATAGCCTGGTGCAGGGGGAGGGAGGGATGGTTTTACACCTGACCCCCTGCCCCAATTTATGTCCAGCTCATAAATCGTAACAACAATGCAAACAAACAAACTTTTCATGCGTTTACTTTTTGATGTGTTTTTTTTTTTACCCCAGCCCTGAAAAAAAAACTTGGCCACGGCCCTGATCATGTGTAATCTAATGAAATGCAATGTAATAGACTCTATCACCCTATATTAAAAATACAAAGGGCAAATAAACAATATTCACCCATATCTAGGATCGAGAGCGATTGCACGTGGACTTTCCATATCGCCTGCAATAAGGGTACGTCGATAGCTACCATTCAATTTAGCGACTTCTATTTGATCTAAGTTGGATTCAACCCAGTAGAGATTCTCACCAATCCAATCTATGGCCAGACCTTCGGCAGTTGACAGCCCTGTTTGTACGACTACTTCGATATTGGTTATTGCTTGAATAAAAAAAGAAAAAAAAAGAAGGTAAATCATATGATCAGCATAAGCTAACCTCTGAACACAATCATAAGCAGACATTTAGATATTAGACATTTAATGAAACAGCAGCTTAGAAAACGCACTGTCAATTTAATTAAGGAAAGTCAAAATTTCATTCACAAATATTCCAATACGTCTCTTTTTGTCATTGATTAGCATCAGTTGTGCAAATAGGAGGAGGGTGTATCCCCCTTCCCGAAATTCGATTATTTCTACAAGTATCCCATATTTTATCATTCTCTACATAAACTGTATTTAAACCTGTCTTTTGTGAGCCAGAATTTTGCTTGATTTTTACAATTTAAAACAAAGTTAAAACTATAAAAGATTAAAAATAAAAAGAGAGAAGATACGGTAAAATAGAGAGACAAATAACGTTTCAATATAGGAAAGCTAGTTCAATAAGATGGTTTGAAAAACTACAAGTAGTTTAAAGCTTAGAAATAATTCCAAATCTTGCAATAATCTAAAGTAAGCCTGCTTCTACACGACTTCTTCGAATTCCTATCGCTTTGTAATCAACTGTAATTCAGGAACTTAAATTTGAATAACGTGTAATAATCCGTTAAATAAAGTTGAATAATCCGTTAAATAATGTCGAATAATCCGTTAATAATCCATTAAATAAAGTTGAATAATCCGTTAAATAAAGTTGAATAATCCATTAATAATCCACTAAATAAAGTCGAATAATCCGTTAAATAAAGTTGAATAATCCGTTAATAGTCCGTTAAATAAAGTTGAATAAGTCATTAAATAAAGTTGAATAATCCGTATTTCGACCAAAACGTTTCCAACGTTTTGGTTGAGTGACAGACTTTTTTTTTTTTTTTTTTTTGATGATTTGAGTTAGATTTTATGGTAATAACTTGGATTAAATTGACAAAATATGAAGTTTTCACGACATAAATTTGTTGTTTTAAGGAAGAAGACACCAGCCAACTTAGAATCTCATTTTCTGCAGAACTAAGGATTACAAACGAAGGTAACTTGTGAATACTAGGAGCATCAGGGAAGGGGGAATGATTAGATGAAGGCTCATGGGCACAAGATGCAATATTAGAGGCAAGGTGCAGAGCACAAAGTCATGTACACTTTCGCCGTTCATAACCAATTATAATTAAATTATATTTGAGATTCAAATGAAATAATGAACGATGCTGAATACTTCAACTCCCCTTCACTGTAATAGCTTCACTATCCCTCTTGTTGATTGTATTCTTTGGCTTGCTTTCTCTATTACTAACAATCTTTCGAGCTTACGTCAGCGTACTGTTTGTGAAATAAGCAAAAAGATTCAGATTGGTTACGCAAAAATTGTTGAAAACAGAGAGAAGTATAATAGGCGTGCGCTGGCAAACTTTATTCTACTTTTTGCGATCATTCTGTCCTTTATGCTTCAGGTCTTTTCCCACTTCTTAATAATGGTAATTTAAAAAGAATTCGGATAAATTATTTCAAATTTTGCAAATTTCTTCTGTATCTTCCACCTTGAACAAAAAACCGGACTCTTGTTAGAAAATTTTCAGTTCCTGAAATTACTTTAAAGTTAGAGATTCTTCACAGAAAGCTCTCTAGTACAGCTTCTACGCGCCTATCCCCTCACCACCGTCTTATCCGTTTTTTTCGTTGACTATGTGTGTGTATTTGTTTTTCTCTTTGTGTTTTCTCCACCATATTTACTTTGTGTATCGTGTGGGTGAAAAATAAAATTAATTAATTAATTAATAGGTGACTTAACATTCCAAAGCTTGCTTGCCCTTCAATGAGAAGCTTTTCACGGTAAGTGATTTTGAGTGGTAGCTACTGCATCGCTTATAATCTATTTTTGTAGACAGCTTTGTAGCTATCAATCTAAGTCCAGGAGCTGAATTCACATTACTTGACCCGAGAAACGTAAACTAGATTTTTACGAGGAAAAGCTTGAATAATCCCTGAATAGAATCTGTTGCGCGGAGGAACTTTTTTGAAAAGAGGAATTTCCACCAGGTAAAAACGTGGTAAACCGAAAATTCCCGTCCCCAAGCTTAAGTGCACTTACCACTTATGCAAATCTTGAAATTAAGAAACCAAAAAGAAAAGAAAAAACAAAAACGGTTTTTAAAATTCTAGCTTATACCCCTGTCGAACCCACTGCTCTGCTTTAAAGCCTGCTATTTAAATATGGTCTAGGATGGCAATGTTGGTATGGATTTCTATTGAATAATACAAAAAAGGTTGAAGGAAAAGCAGAATGCAAAGATTGAAGAAAAGTAGAATGCAGAAAAGCAGAATGCTTTAACAAAAGCAGAATGAAAAGGCTTTACATTTGGCACCTGATTGGTGGTTCTTTTATTTTATAGTAAATTTTCTTTTTTAAAATAGATAGAAAGGAAAGGTATCAAAATAATAACGAGGAAATCTGGCCAATTTAGTTTTAAAAAAAAGGAAAAACAACAATATTATAGCAGAAATTTAATCTATCATTTTATGTGAAACCTTCATTTTAAATGAGTCCTCTTTTACAGAAATATAAAAATGATCTATCCAGATCTGCGAGAAGACATGTTTTCCAGCAAGTCTCATCACTACAAAATATAGTAGCTCGCAAGATTTTAATACCCAAAGTTAAATTACGAATTACGATTACGATAGACAGCCTAATATTACGATCGATATACGATTAAAAGTAAAGAAACTTACTAGTCCCCATGATGCTTCCCCTGTATATTTTGTCGTCGATAACATCTGTCCAGAAAACATAGGTAACATCCTTGGAATAGAAAAAGTCCAATGCCACAGTATTTTTCAGACTACTAACTAGGGCACGCACAGAGTGTGTTGTTAAATCCACAGACAGAAGCTCATATCGACTGCTGAAAATTAGCAACGGCGGATATGCATCTGAAAAATGAGAATAATTGCAAGGATATATAAAATAACCAGAGCAAATTCAATGTCCAATTTTATACACAACTTTGATCAATTTAGCTTTTGACCAAGTTATGATGGATTTGGGCTATTTTTGATTTGTTCATTTGCCAAATTTTTGAACTCTTCAAAATCAAAGTCGGATTTAAAGGTAACAATTGAATTTTATTAATGATATAACGAATTATAGAATTATTCAAGAGGGGAAGCTACTTTTATTAATTGCGTTTTTTTGTATGTTAAAGCAAAGCGAGTGTGTTGAAGAATATTTGAACCTGTGTTGATCTAATGTTTGGAACAAAATTAAAAGGCAAAGATTTTTGCTCCCTTTGGGACACTCATTAGAAGGGATACGACTTTTCCACCTTAATATGCTTAATGTTGAGCAAAGGTATCTACGGAACGGAACGTTTCAAAGGAACGCTAGGAATACAATGAAATACTAGGAACATCGTTTCGCTAAATCGATAATCACATGACAGATTATACAGTGATAATTTTAATTGACAAACAATAATCTCATAGTAAAAGACTTGTTTCGTCTTTCTTCCATGAAAGTCAGCTGAACTACACTATTTGCTGAGTATATTCAGCGGGGCTTTTTACAATAGAAAGCAGGAACAGATACGTGAACGAATGGAAACATATCGCAAAGATATGCTTTGTGTAATTAATATTACGCTACTAATAAATCTTGTGCTCGAAAAAGAAAAGAGACGGCAAGTCCATGTGGTAAGTCTTGTAATCAAGCATATGGTCCACCGACCTGAGTAGCACTCTTTTCAACAAGTTAACTGTATTACATTAGTATTATAACTATATATATATATATATATATATATATATATATATATATATATATATATATATATATATATATATATGTATATATATATATATATATATATATATATATATATATATAACTAATATATATATATATATATATCATGAAAAGAGAAATCACCAATGCTACAGCACAAACACAAACACAAAAAAAAAAAAAAAAAAAAAAAAAAAAAAAAAAAAAAAAAAAAAAAAAAAAAAAAAAAAAAAAAAAAAAAAAAAAAAAGAGAGACAGAAGGAGAAAAGGAAGACTGTTTTCCTAAATTAGTGATTAATATAGACCAGCACTTAAATGAGGCCTTAACCCTACTCATCCATATATATATATATATATATATATATATATATATATATATATATATATATATATATATATATATATATATATATATATATATATATATATATATATATATATATATATATATATATATATATATATATATATATATATATATATATATATATATATATATATACATATATATACATATACATATATATATATATATATACACACATATATATACACATATATATATATATTATATACATGTATATATATATATATATATACACATATTATACATATATATATATATTATACATATATATATATATATATATATATATATATATATATATACATATATATATATATTATACATATATATATATATATATATATATATATATATATATATATATATATATATACATATATATATATATATATATATATATATATATATACATATACATACATACATATATACATATATATACATATATACATATATACATATATATACATATATATATATATATATATATATATATATATATATATATATACATACATATATATATATATATATATGTATATATATATATATATATATATACATATATATATATATATATATATATATATATATATATACATATATATATATATATATATACATACACATATACATATATATATATATATATATATATATATATATATATATATATATATATATATATATATATATACGGAAAAAGGGGAAACATCGCCTAAGTCATAGAATCCTAACGAAAATCGCACCATCAGATTCCGCGTATCAAAGAAACCTACTATGGAGATTTCAAGCTCCTACCTGCAAAAATGTGGAATTTTGTGTTTTTCGCCAGCAAAAAAAAATCACAGATGCGTGTTTACTTCATTTGTTTTGTTCTTTATATATATATATATATATATATATATATATATATATATATATATATATATATATATATATATATATATATATATATATACTAAAGCGCTAAAATGAAAACTGATATATTTATACAAAAGAAAATAATTAACTTCCAGGTCATTCACTAGATTTTTCTGAAAGGATTCAAAAACAGGGGTTATTCATAGTCTTAAGATGTAAATTTTCTTCTTTAATCTTATCAAAATGTAAATTGAATTTCCAATGAAGATGGCTATGTCTTCATCCGTTCTAAATGTAAAAGAAATGTTGAATTTATAGTTGAATACCTGGTTTGTCTCACTTCCCCATATATTCGATGCATTCTCAGCATAATACCTTAAATTACCCATGCTTTTTTTAGACCACACTGCCTTTCTAAGACGAACAAATACCTGTTTTCACCTTTTTACCTAATTTCACTGAATAAAAAGGCAGTGTGGTCTAGAAAAAGTATACCTAATTTAAGGTATTACGCTGAGAATATATATATATATATATATATATATATATATATATATATATATATATGTATATATATATATATATATATATATATATATATATATATATATATATATATATATATATATATATATATATATATATATATATATACGTGTGTGTGTATCGTAATCGTATATAAGGAAAAGTCTATCTCAAACAGTCTAAGCGTCATTACAACTTCTATGACTAGATGCTTTCGCATAAGCGGATCTCCTATTTCAGGGGTTCTGATGCCAAATGACTCAGCTCCATAGCTTAGACCGACCCCCTTAGCTTTACTTCAATCCACATTGTAGGTCAGATTGACCACTAAGTTTTTTACAAGTATTTGTGTGCTACGAGTATTTGTGTACTACGGGTATTGTGTGCTTACGGGTTGAGACATGTAATCAGTTTGAGTGTTTTAGTATGGAACTTTGCAACTTAATAAATTATTTACTATTCAATACAAATAATTTTTATTGAATGGTAGTGGTAAAGCTAAAATGGTGATTTCCCCTATCCTGTAGGATAATTATTCGGCATTCGCGGGAAATTATTCTTCAGTTTGTACCATCCAGATAAATCAGATCTTCTATTAGTGGAAAAGTTAAGCATAGAGAGCCACAGATGAACCCCTATCTTACACCCTTAAAGTACAGTGAAAAATTGAAAAGGTTTAAATTGCCTAGTCTATAGTTCGGTCTGAACTGCAGTTATCTCAATAATACCTATTTTGCTGAATATAGAGTAAATAAAGTTGATGTGCAAATATTCTTAAACTTCTCTCTCTATGAATTAATTTAAATACACAACAAAACAAATTACTTTAGCCTAGATTAAGCAGATTAACTGGTAAATGTAGTTTCCATGCTACTCTAAAAGACAAAAACAGAGTTCAAGACAGATTTATTCAATCTGGGGTTATATGAGAAAAAGTTTAGTGTTTACTTTATTTCAAATTTTTGATATTGTATTCTCTGTTTGAATATTTTGCTTTTAATTTTCATTCAAATATTTCTTTTTCAGACAGCGTTTTGAATACAAAATTCAGGTTATTTAAGTACTTTAAAGTTGAAATCCGGGGAGGAAAACAAAAAAAAAAATTTCTCTTGTAATGATCTATAAACTTACCTAAATTTTTACAGGTAAAGCCGTCAGCATCAAGGGCATACCCGGGTAGGCAGTCACACTTATGTCGGTTTTTAAAGGGGGTACAAAGCTGGGAACACATTCCCCATATTTGACAAGGATGAGCTGATTCGCAAGTTCTTCCATCACTACCAAGGTTGAAACCCTGTGGACAGGAACAGAGTATACCTTCGGGGGCATTATGGCATTCATGACTACATTCATGGGATTTGGAGCATAAATCCTCTTCTAAAAGATAGATAAATATCGTGAACAATGTTGTCGAACTTCTGTAGCATACATCTTCTGATTTAAAAGAAGAAACAACTTGAAGTAAATAAGAACTTGCTTAAAGTAAATGCTGAGGTAAATAATATAAAACCTTAAAATTAATACAGAGCCTTATTTTTGCTAAACTAGAACTAAATGCATCTAAGACCAGACAAAAAGAATAGTTTGACGAGAAAAAAAAACATTTCTTTGTCTTGGTATATTCAAAAAGTTGAATACAATTTTTATCACTGAGGACGACTTGGCAGAGGTCCCTGCCGAAATATCTGCTTTAAATTTTCGTTTGTTTCTTTTTTACTGGCCGAGAATCACCTTCGCTTGGGTTTCTTAATTATTTTTTATACTTATTTCCTCTTTTTTTTTCACTTTATAACTTTATCAAAGAACTTTTAGGGGGTTGAAGAACTTTATCAAAGATGTGAAAAGTGAACAAGCGCATATGAGTGTTTTGTCAATTAAAGCCAACAGCTGTTCTCAGCGAAATAGAGAAAAAAAATCAAAACAGTGTAAATAAATCACAATTAAAAATCATTGAATAGAAACCGAAGACAAGCAAAAAAATAGACATTAAAAAAATTTTGCCGTGAATACTTCACTAACTTCAGACGAAAACATACATCCATTCATGGAATCTCTTATACTGGCTTTATGGGTGGCTAGCCTACAATGGTTTTCAGAAACAAGTTTACCATATTTTAGCCATATAAACATATATATGTTTAAATTATGTCATAATTAATAGTTTACAAGTTTACCAATTACCAAAATCTTTTATTGATCTTATTTCTATTGTACGTTGCATAACATCGTTGTTTAATTAAAGTGGCGAACAAAGTTTTAAGTGTGTTTTAAGCCCTGTTTCTACTTGGAGCATATTATTGCTTTAACATTGCTTTATCTATGCTATGCTACTTTACAGAAAACTTGACTAATTCTGTAAATTTGTTTAGTAAATTGATTTCGTTAAAAAGAAGACGGGGGGGGGGGGAATCAAATGAAAATCTATAACTTAACAGGGTGTTACTCCTGACAAAATTTTATTCTCTTTCATCTCAGCTAATGTAGATTCAGTTGATTAAACTTCTTTTCTGATTAATTTTTCCAAATGGTTTGAAAATATTATTTGGATTTTAATTCAATTCAAAAACATTTACAAGATCTTTTAAGGAAGTAGACAAATGCTCTTATTATTAAAAAGTGGACTGGGCCAAGGCACGGCTTATTTTTCATGGATATTTTTTCCTATTTTTTTTTTCAAAAACATGAATCAAGTATTCCTTTTTCTGTTTAAAGCTTTTGCGTCAGGATACACTCTACCAGGAAAAAATTATCCACGTAATGAACTAGCTTGCCATGCCTTTGTTTTCGGGACCCTAACGTAAATTTTTAACTTCGATAGAACTTTCTGAACAAGGTGTAGATTTTGAAAACAAATGTATTACAGCAAATCTTAAAAAACAAATATGCTAGCATAGCAATTGTCCAAATAATAAACGCATGCACTTAACTTTCAGAGACTCAGGATCAACCCTTCCCCTTCCAAATAATAAAAACCCTATGTAAACAACGGAAAGCTTGCATAATTTACAGCCCTTCCCCTTGGGATCTGGGGATCTTCGCTTCTATTTATGTATGGGTTTTAACCACTATATTGAGTAAATAATCAATTAATTGTTACTTTAACTTTCGTTACTATTTAACCATTTAATTAATTAATTAAATCATTATTAAACAATTACAAAAGATCTAAAGCCGAAGCAAGATACCATGATAAGACAAAGAAAGAAATCCTGAGAAAAGCAAGCATAGCCAATAGCAAGAAAAGAAAACAATCAAACGAATAGTTTGCCTATAAAAATTAGGCGTCTTCAGCGTTGAGACAGAAATCATCTAAACACAAAAATTTAAAAAAAAAGGAAAAAAAGTAAAAATAAATAAGAACACAAACAAATAAAATAAGGAAATAAATAATATATTCTTTTTAGTTTAGATTTTTTTTTTGCTCTTCTCTTTAAAGTGTTATGTTTTAGATGGTTTTTGCCTCAACACTCAAGCCATCTATTTTTACACGGGCAAAAGATTTGTGTGATTATTTTGTATTCTTTTTTTTTTATGGCGACAGGCCCGTTGTTTCTCTTGAGATGTTCTTCTTTCTCTAACTAATTATAACATAATTAATTAAATATTTGTTTTATATTCATGACTTCCAACTACATCATGCTGAATCGATTGAGGACGTGAGAAACCATTAGCTGTTTTCTTCCCGAATATCCATAATTCAAAACAGAAAAATGTTGACGTTATCAACATCCCCGTGCCCAAAGTCAAATAGCAAATCGTAGCTGCCACCCGATCACACGTCTAAGGTAATGCCATCCGATCACACGTCGGAGTTCTTACCTTGCCCAGGTAATACTTTATTGACAACAGGTTAGCAAATAATTTCTGGCAATTACCTTATCTCAGACGTATGATGTCAGATACAACCATTAAGCGAGAAAGCAACGATTTCTAAATGTTTTTTTTTTTTCGAAAAAGAATTAGAAAGTAAGAAAGATTCCTCTGGTATATCTTATTCCACAGGCCATAATTACAAAGGAAGCATTACTTTTTATTGGAGGTAACAAAATTTTATATATAGAAGCAACACCGTGGAGTTGTTGAGTGTATTGTCATGTAGGAAGTCGTAAAGATATTTTTTTATTTCTTTTTTTTTGTCGGAATCTGGATTTGAGTGAATAAAATTCAAGTAAGGGGTGTAACGAAGAGTGAAGGATTATAGAACGATGAACAAGGGTGTTAGCAAAAGGGGGGGGGGGGGGTGTAGAGCAAACCCCATACCTAACACAAAAACATAAAATTTTGGCCCGGAAGAGAAACTAGTATCTCTAGCTCAAAGAATTTTTAATATGATTTAGTGAGTCTACTGCACACAAAAATGAGGATACATTCTTCAGCTCCAAATAATTTGTCAGATCATTTTCTATTTAATTCTTTAAGCAAAATAATATCACCATGAAATTCTCAAAAACTATATGATTGGCTCGATTAAAACTTAAGATTATAGAAAAAGAAACTTTTAAAAATTAATAATACTTCAATATTAAATTCTGTTTTCATTTCTATATTTATTTAGAGATACACCTTTTCGTTTTTGAGTGAGTGTATGCTCGCTCAGATTGCAAATAGTTTAATCTCAAGTTGAATACCGGAATAGCTTTAAGAGGTTACAAGAACTAAACATTATCAAAATTCATACCACGGGATCGCGTTAACACGAACATTTCGTCACACGGTGTGTGCTGTGTTTTCTTGCCCTCACTTCCAACAACAAATTTTGTTGTCGAAAACTAGTGTGGGCAATCATGTTTCCTTAAACCGCGTTTTCTGACCGTAACATTCAGGTCGCAAGAACTGATCTTTGTAGAAACTCTTGTAATCCTTATCAAAATCACACCACGGGATCGCGTTACCACACGCATTCTGTCACGCAGTGTGTGCTGTATTTTCTTGCTCTCCCTTCTGACAACAAATTTTTGTGAAAGCTAGTGTGGGCAATCACCACAACTTTGGCAACTAAATCCAAGTGAAGTATTGTAGTATTATTTACTTAGAACGTGCTTTCCGAACGTAACATTTTTACTTTGGACAACTAACCAATGAGCAAATTTATAATTTTAGAGAAGAGCTAATTTTCGAGGGATTTCGTTTTTTTTTTTAATATGTAAATTTTTTTAGGAGGATTGAAAGTCTTTTTCAGGAAGGAAACCTGATGCTCTAAAAAAAAGTTGTTTTTTTCCAATTGTCTGCTCCTGTTTGTGTGATACTCAATTTGTGTTCTAAACAATCCACAATATGCATTTTATAAATCACAAAGACGATTAATTGATGAGAGAGGATTATAAGTAACCTTAAATATGCTAAATTGATCTTACCGCAACCAAGCCCTTCATCACTCCCATCGTCACAATCTGGCTTCCCGTCGCAAATCTCAGGAGGGTTAACACAAACAGTCCTATTATCACAGAGTCGGCTCGGATGGAGACACGGAGGAGGCTTAAATATACACTCAGCTTCATCAGAATCATCATCACAATCTGCAATCCCGTCGCATCTCCATCTTTTTGGCACACATCTTTTACCGTCAGCACACGAGAATTCGTCTTCCTTACAACTAATGTTGCTACAGTTCTTCTCATCAGAGCCATCTAAACAATCATGATCGATGTTGCACTGTAATAGCTTGGGTATACACTGTCCGTCATCACATCGGAATTCATTTGGTTCACAAGTTTTCACAAAACGATCCGAATTCGTACAATTGAATTCATCGCTGCCATCAGCACAATTAGATAAGCCATCGCAACGGAAACTACCAGGAATACATTTACGATCCGATCGGCATAGAAAATTGACAACATGATCACAAATGGAGGGACAATTTTTCTCATCCGATTTATCATCACAGTCGTCTTGGCCGTCACACAGGAACGTGAATGGGATGCACCGACCATTTGCACAAGCAAATTCAGTTGGGGAGCACACAGGTTTCGAACAGTTTCTCTCATCAGAGCCATCTGTGAAGGAAAAATCTAATGGTTACTTAGTACTAGTCAGACAAACAAAATATAAAATCGAAATGCATCCCAATGAGATAACCAAAGAGCCACGGTCCTTTAAACTGAATTAATACTTTGAATGAAATCTAACGGATGTGTTTATTTGAGCAGGATATATCTGAATAGAGCAGTAATTATGCACTTGGGATTTGAACTAATATACCCTGATTATTAAAAGGATCTCTCAAGCTACCAAGAAGCCGATAGTGGGTTAAGAGACTTCGAAACTTTCCCGTAGCAATATCTGACACTTTAGGCCTCAAAATCAGAATAAACTGAAAACGTGTCCCTATCTTGAAAAACCTATAAAAGACTTTATGGAGGTACACTAGTCCCTGGGAGCTGCAGCTGTCGGGTGGCGCAATTGAGATATATTTCATGAGAGATAGGCCTGTTTACACTGTTAAATAGGAGAGAGAAGCACGATAACCTATATCGATAACGCCCCACATATTCTTCACCGAGATACATCTAACCAAAAATAAAAGACATAGATTGTAATTCGTATTGCAGCTTTATAGTAATTTTCTATTTGAAGAGTGTCGGAGAGGATAGAGGGTTAACAAACAGTACTCCTCTATATGATTGTTTCTGAAAACACGAGTTAAATGGAAAGCAAAAATTTTAAATTTCAATAAATGAGCTTGGTTTCCTTTTCAATGTGTAAAAATACGCCATGTTAGATACTTAAATACTTAAAATGGCTACTTCCAGAAACCTGACCGAACAGTATATCGAGCACTGGTCCATGAAATTTCGAAAGGAGCGGCCCCAAAACGTACCAAGAGGATGGATGGGACTTGGTAAGTAAGTAAGTAAAGATAATTAAATGCGCGTTATTGTAAGTGACGACGTAAATTTAGCTAGTAGTTCAGGACGGGGGACATAACGCTTAAATGGGGAATTTTAGCGCAACTTAAGGAGATGGACAACTCTTCTTAGGGGGAACAAAGGTGCAGAGAGCCCTACCACTGTCAAGTGGCATCCGAGGATGATTTTCTGTAAATTCAAGTAATATTTTTAGATTGCAGTTAATAGATTATAAACTGTTCTGGGATTGAAGGTCCTATGTTCAAACCTTAATGTTAAAACTCCACCGTCTGAGCTACGTATGTGAACGGCGCACCTAACTTTTATCGCTCCTTCGAGCAAGTATGATCCAAAGCATAATTACAATTGTGAAAACATACACATTTTAGTTTTTAATCTATAGGAAACCATAAGTAGTGTACTTAACGGAGACTTTATGCGTAAGCAGGGGAGAGGGCGTTGCTTGAGGAAGCAGAGGCACTTATGTCCACATAAAAAGGATTCTCCCTTGACATTGGGCAGAAGACCTTTCCCCTCTGAAAACAAATTATTATAAAAACAAAATTATTTAATATTTTGATCCTCCTGTGCTTTAGGTACAACACGTATGGCCATATGTAGTCTATAGTCTATAACCTGCAGTCTATCTCATTAACTTTTATAACGATTAATTTAAGTTTAAAGTTTTACGTTTTCCTTTTTTTAATTTTGTTTGCTGTTACTATTTGGTGTGATTCCTCTATTTGACATAGGGAGTGAATCCTGCTTTACTAAAGCTAGTGATACTTCTGAAAACAAATCTTATCTTACCATCAGGGCAGTCGCTTTGTCCATCACAAACCCACTGTCGAGGAATGCATCGCTTGGTGGTTTCACAAGTAAATTCCTGCGAACTGCATTTCGTGTTGCTACACAATGAAGGTTCTTCATCAGATCCATCCTCACAATCTTCGTCACCGTCACAAAACCATTTTAAGAATATACAATCCCCGTCCTTACATTTAAACTCGTCTGGTTTACATTCTTCATCGGCCTAATATTAAAAAAAAATAATTGCATTAATCGCGATTGACACGAATCATGTAAGTAATAACTTGAACTTGGCGCCTGCCCTTCCCCACATCAATTTCAAAATTATCCCACACTTTACTCTCCCCACTTCAAATGGGTGGATGAGCTATCCCCTGTCCAATGGCGATCCCGGTTTTGAGTGACACGGCATTATTCCCTAAAATGTCGGCAAGACCAAGAAGAGGGACAACTATTCCGTGTGAGCAAATCTACAAAAAGGTAACTTTTGCGTTAACAGGTGGAATATCAGATATGGGAAGTGATAATCAATAAGATTAGTAGTGATCATGAACATGAGTAGTTACTGAACAGATGTTTATGTCTCTCATAGATGTTTGGGGTTTGACGCGTTCGACCAATAGGTCATATGCGTTCTCTCATAGATAAGACTGAACAGATTAACTGAAGAAACTAAAGCAGTTAGTGACACCAATAATGGCATACCACGTTGCGGCCCATGGTATGACACGATGACATATTGGTATGACACAATGGTAATGACAAACCTGGTACTTGTTTCTGAATTCTGTAGCGTGGGATAGACCCGGTGACGAAGGGGCCAGCTTTATTTTTTGTCGCTGTGAAATCTCTAAGCGGAATACTATTAGAATGTTCGACGCCTACACCTTCGATGAGGGAATAGAATATAAAATCCAAGTAATCTAGAAGAAAGGTCTTAAGATCAATAAAATAATTGATTAAAATCAATAAGATCAATAGATTTTTGGCCCCAGGTAAGAGTTCTAATTCGGCCTAAGGTCCATATTTTCCGTAAAAACCGTAGAGGTTAGACCCTTGCCACTTTCTAGGAATAAGCTAAAATCAGGGTGCTAGAAAAAAAAAAAACGACAAAACCAAAGTGACGACACGATAATACAGTTTTCAAAATCTAGATATACTAATCAAGAGAAAATTGGATTCTGACTCTTTATAATATTGGAAAAGGCAGTTGATGTCCTTTCGTTTTTTTTGTTTTTTTTTTGTTTTTTTTTTTTAAGAAATAATATGGATATCAAAATGATGAATATCCTCCAGAGCCGTTGCTGGCATATAGGGTGTTAAATCTACACCAGGTTTTCTGATTCTTATTTACAGGGGCAGGATGCAAGCGTGTCACCCAACCTTGTTGCAGGGGGGATTGATCCCTGGCCCTTGCCTGCTTCGATCCACTGTGCAGCCGCGGCAGCGGTAAGATGACCATTCCAGAAGTAATCATAAATATTGAATTGTAAATTTTAAGTAATCTTTTCCAGGACCTATCCAATTTTTTTTTTTTTACAATTTCGTTGTCCTTTTAGTTTTCAAGAAATAGTTAGGAAAACAACCAAAGGCAAAAAGAAAACTTACACTTTTACAGGGATTTCCAAAGGTTCCTATTTCGTCACTTCCATCATTACAATCTCTTTCCCCATTACATACAAACTGTTTATCAATACAAACTCCACTTCTTTTACATTTAAATTGTTCTGCACTGCAACTAGGACCTTCTGTCCTATTAACACATTGGAATTTATCATTAAATTCTAACCCATTGGCACAGCTACACACACCACCATGTGGCGTAAGCAAACACAGATCCGAACACTGACTATTATTTCCTGAGCAACTTATTTTGGCTTTTTGAGCAGTTACATCATACAATTTGAGATCAAACAAAATGGGGTTCTCTACTCGTAAGGTTGTGATGTTTTTAGTGTCCAAGTTCAAACGTTGAATGCGACCAAATAGACCCTGTTCTGACCAAAACACAAATCCATCATGAACAGCTAGAGAATAAGGGTGTGATAACCAATCACCCACTGATAGGATCAACTCTCTATTGCTGCCATCTAGATTGGCCCTCTCAATTTTTTCTAAATATACGTCACACCAAAATAATTTTTGTGATGTTTTATCTATAACTAATCCATTAGGCCAGTGAAGATTAGACGAAATAACAGTTTTCTGATTTGAACCATCCATCCATGCCATTTCTATTCTACCGTCATAGGTTGGTTCAAGCGT
Organism: Artemia franciscana; assembly: GCF_032884065.1. Lineage (NCBI taxonomy): Eukaryota > Metazoa > Arthropoda > Branchiopoda > Anostraca > Artemiidae > Artemia > Artemia franciscana. Next base: position 24,447,515 of record NC_088880.1, on the reverse strand, counting down.
ATCTCGACTACCTAGCGTGGTCGACCACTCAGACCAGTATAACACCCTAAAAAAAAATTTAATTACATATATATATAGTATTACTTTATGTAGTTCTGCGGATCTAGATGTATCTGCGAATATTGCAGACACATCTCTGTATTGACAAAAAAGAGGACGCATAAGTACTTCTCATGCAAAAAAAGCAATTTTCCTTGCTGTTGACGATATGTTTCATATACAGGGGGTTTCGGTCTTAGCCATTCCAATAGTGTACTTTTTATTCCAATCTGATTTGGTTTCAAAATAATTAACTTTGGGTTACTATTGGCCGAGGTTAGTCCTTTACTAGGATGCGGCTACCTCTGTAACGACGATATATATTTGTATCTAGTTCTATTTATCTAGATTTATTTAACTAGATTTATTTATCTAGTTCTATTTAACTAGATTTGTATCTAGTTCTATTTATCGAGAATATAGTTCTATTTCAGGATTGTAAAATTTATAATAAAAAATAGTCTATCCCTGGTCCCCTCCTATTCTGTTAGATTTGGAGTATGTAACTCTTGTCACTATGCTTTTCTTTTTCTTCCATATTGTTTCCCCAGAAGGTGAATAAATAGTTTATACGTTGAGCAAACGTAAAGTGAATTTACTTTAACATCCTGAGATATTATCATATTACAGCTGAAAGAGACCTCATCAAACATGAGAATAAACAACAGAATAGTCACTCTCTATGTCCACGTTTACCATTATGATTCCATCTATTTTCAATCAAGAAGTCTGTATGTTGCAGTTAGCCCTATAATTTCACTTTTTATTACTACATCAATATAACAATAGACTGAGAAAAACAAGGGACAAATAAAATTTTGCTTAAGGGATAAGTAATCTCAACTCGCTAAAACAGTAAATATTCATCTGTGACCAGGCAAGGAAAAAGTTCCAAAGCTGCCAGTAGCAGAATTCGACAGAATTCCAAAAGCTGCCGCCACTTTAGCGCAAAAAAGTACTTTTCTTTGAAAAAAAGTACTTTTTCTTTGAACAAAAAAGTACTTTTATGTGTACAAATGGTATTTTTAGACAAAATATGCCAAGTAACATTGCTACTTTGCTACCCAGCTTTTGGAACAGCGGTCTATGACATGGACAGTAAATTGACATTGACTAAAAAATTTGACAGTAAATATTCATCTGTGGTCGTCAGAGACTATGCTTTAAATCTGGGTCACAAAATGTCGGTAAAAAAAGAAAATATTTAATCAATATAATGGAAAATCTAACGACACTAGGAATGACTTTCTCAGATGTCTCAAGTATGTAATATCCGGGAAGTGTTAGGGTGGAGGGAGGGGGGATTATATCATCGTCTCATTTTCATGAATATGCCACTGCAAAGGGTTAGTATTTTTAGTATTTATCCTTAAATATATATCTTAAAGAGGAAGAATAATAAAGATCCTCCAGGGTCATTACTGACGCATAGGGCGTCAAATAAGCATTTTAGTTGTTGGGTCTTTTCATGAGGACAAGTAGTAAATCGGTCACCCAGCCTTGCGGCAGCAGGGAACAATCCAAGGGTCTTGTATTACCAGGCTGAGCATCAGTCCATAAAATACAGACATTAAAGCCATTTTAAAATAAATAGCGGTCAAAAGATTCTTCTTCTGAATGGAGGATGGATGTTGAAGTCATTATTTGGCAATAGTGTCATTAATTCCGCAGCATTTTGGAACGAAAAGGTAAAATTTTTAACCACCATTCATCATTTTGTATTTTATTTTTAAAAATGGTCTACTTTCTATTTGTTCTATTCTTATTTAATGTTTTCTTAGAATACAGAGTTAATTATGACCGCTTCATTCCTTCGGCAAACAAGAGGAAACTGCGTACTACTTGGTTTCAACTTTAACTTGAAATTTTTCACCATACAAATTAGAAATTCAACAACACATCATTGAAACATTCAATTAATTTTTACAAAAACCGTTGAAATACATTTTTCTCTTTTTATATTTTCTGCTACCATCGATTGGTTTCGTTGATCGATTGTCGTGAATTTCCAATAATACCAAATAGTCAATGGTCATTAGCAAAGGATTGATAATACTAAAATTGTCAAATCATTAATTATATATATATATATATATATATATATATATATATATAAATAAGTTGTTTGTGTGTCGACTGACGTCATGTTTGTCGACTGACGTCATGTTTGTCAACTGATGAAATTACAGACCGGGACACAGGGAATATAAATGACGACCGGGACACTCAAAGAGAAATTACAGACTGGGACACCGGGACACAAATATAATGGAATATAAATGACGACCGGGACACAGGGACACAACTACAATGGCGCATAACTAATATGGCGCGTAACGACTTACGCGCGCGGGGGGGCACGAAGCGCCCCTTCCAACTAGGTGTTGGGTTGGCGCAAAGCGCCATCCCAACAGCTAGTATATATATATATATATATATATATATATATATATATATATATATATATATATATATATATATATATATATATATATATATATATATATATAAAGGAAAACTAAAATAAAAAAAATGGTTTCGCATAGATTAAATTCAAATGTTTAAATTAATTCAAAATAATCAAAATCAATTTAGTCATATTAAGTTTGCTCTCTTGAATCATAATAAAAAGCATATGCTTAAAGGATTTATTTTTTTACTTACCCTTCTTCAGGATGAACAACAATTGAGTGGGGTCGGGAAATGTTTCTCCCGGTAAATAGTCGCCTTTGTTTACTAATATCAGAGAGTGATGCTACATGCACAGTACTCGAAACGTCTTCTGTCCAATACAAATTTCTATTGATGTAGTCTATGTCCATACCGACAATAGCGTCAACGCCGTCGTAATGAAGCGCCTCCCTATTTGATCCATCTATTTTTTGGCGTTCAATTGTGAATCTAAATAGAAAGTATCAGTGACACAATGAACAATATCCAGGTACACGTATCAGTCAATGAATTGATTTACAAAACAACCCTTAAGAAAAGGGTTACGACATGAGTCCAATATTGTGTGCTTTTTCCCATAAGGAATATTACAAATCAGGAGGGTTTTAGCCGTAAATATTTTAATTTTTTATTTTTCTTTATAAATCCATCCTGGTTTCATAATTATTATCTGATTTGGTTTCTTTCATATCTTTTTTATAAGCAAACAAATTAACACTGTAATAATTTATTACAGATAAATAACCAAGCCTAGCTTTATATATGACAACAAAAATATTATAATAAATTAATAGGGAGGGGATTCAAGTATAAGAGAATGTTCCATCAAAGCCAGCGCAATAGTGCTCCCTAAGTAAAGAGCGAAAAGGGCACAATATATTTATTTTGTTTACATAAGGGCATATCGTGTGGAAACTGTTGTATAACTTCGGAAGGGGTTCATTCGATTGAAAATTGAAAGTGCTAGTGCCCATTTTAAGAGTCGAAAGTGATTGGAGGGCACCTTCCTTCGCACCTTTTCCCCCAAAGACGAATCAAAAACTTGAGCGATAAAAACGTAGTAGTGAACCATTTCGGCATGTTTTATCCTCAAATTGGCTTGTCTGTTCAAGAGAGTTTAAGGCATGATAGGAAACATTTTCTTAATGATGGATTTGTATATTCTCATGGAGGCAGTACTTAGTTCCAGTATGAAAAATGTACTAATGATGAAGTGGTTATGATAGCGAAAAACATAAAATTGATTTCTGGTGGGATAGATGACGTCAACCTGAGAACTTTTAAGGCTGTGATGACGTATATACTACCATGGGACCTTTCCAGAAGCACAAAAGCAAAGGAAATTCGCTATTTAGGCTTCTTTATTGTCTGTAATCTTTCGGGGAGACGCTACAGTGATGTTGTTGCAACAAATATGGCACGTGGCCTAATTCAATGTTTTAGAAATTTTTTACCTCTTAAGAGTCGTATTGCAATTATACCAGGTTATGATTTACACATATGTTTAGAATAGCTGTATATTATAGGCAAACAGTTCTTATGAAAATTTTAAACGTGTTCAGATTCTCCAAAACATTGCTTTATGAATTAGTCATTTATAGTTAGAAAGTTAACTCCCAAGACCACACTGCCTTTCCGTGACGAAGTTATAACAGTTCAAAATAGGGATGAAACCTTTTAATCCACAGTGAACAGATATAAAATTTTTAACTGGATATTTCGAACACATATACAGTGTTAATCATCAGCAGTAAAACTTCAGCAGTTAAAAGGTTTCACCCCTATTTTGAACTGTTATACTTTAGTTAGAAAATTAGTTGCATGTACTCTCCAAGTCACAGGTGTACCTTTTTGTACCTTCCTTGGGGAGGGTACTGGCAGTTTAGTTGAGCTTTTTTTTCTTTTTTTTTCTTTTTTTTAGGGAATAAAAGTAAATTGGACTGAACTTAACTAACATATTGTTCGACGTAATAAGCCAGATCGTTTTTAAATTTGTGAATAATATTTTTGAGTGAGTATTCTACTCAATAAACAACATATTTCGTTGAACGGGAATTAAGAGGATAGTCAGTCAATATATTACGCACAAATCTAGCTAAAAATGATCTCACATATTTGAGATCACTTTTAATTCAATCTGTTAGATAATTTTTAAATCATTTTAGAACATATATTAGATCATCTTTAATCAAATGTGTCTGTAATTTATTTAGCAAGTTTTCTCCTAAATAAATAATAAATGCCATACCTCTTCAAACCAATATTTTGGAATATGCTCACTCGATACGTTATACATAAATATAATAAAAAATTAGCTAAAATATTGGTGAACATAATATGATAGATCATTTTCAATGAAATCCGGGAATAATGCGTTGATTGAGTATCCTGCTCAAGAAACAATAATACTTCGTTAAACACAGATTTAGGAGAATATTCGCTCAGCGCATTTTTTACATATCTAATTACAAATTATCTAACATATTGTTAAATTCTCCTAAATAAATGATAATACTTTGTCAAGTAAAAATTTAGCAGAATACTCACTGAACCCATTGTTCATAAATTTAATTAAAATGTATTTAAAACACTATAGATGTAATATGATAGATCTTTTTAACTAAATTTGTGCATAATGTGTTGAGTGAGTATAAAAAAATCATTTAATATTTTACATCACAAAAAAAGTTTTTCCAATGAAACTTCATTCAAAAGAGCTATAATATTAGCTAATAATAGAGCTAATAATGGACCACGAGTATTGTCCAGGGGATGCTAGTTCGTCACCTGAGAGCTGTCATCTCTCAGTCAGTAAAATGAGCGTAACCAAAGATTATTTGGTAACACGACGTGGAAGTTCGTATCTTCCATTCATAACGAAAAGTTATTAGCGACACTAGCTTTTCTAGTAGATGGGAGCATTCCCCAGCTATTTCACGACAAAGTGTAAAATCAGTCCCAAGCAATCCCCCCCCCACAACTGCTATTTATTTATGTGGATCGCATACACCCTCAGGGACAAATGGACCAACGTGCAGCATTGAGACCTCTTAAACTAGAAGGCGAGATAAACAGCCTTTCTACAGTTTCTAATCATCCGGCTTTCTCAGAATTTTTTCCAACCGGCCGGCGATATCAAATACCATTTTGGTCAATATATAATATTAGCTGACAAAAAAAAGCAACTTTTTCTTTAAAAACTTGCTACTGATCTGTTTTAATTCACTTAGTTCCGTCTAAATTCTAATGTTTTAAAATAATTCCGTGTTGTATTATCGTTTATTTATACCAAAATTGTTACTATATAGAGTATTATTTCTCTTATTATATTTTCTACTACCATCGATTGGTTTCGTTGATCGATTGTGGTGAATTTCCAATAATACCACATAGTCAATTGTCAATAGCAAAGAGTCAATAATATTAAGATAGTCAAATCATTATCCGATGCTTAGGTCTGTGACGAGTGAAATGCTTCTGGAATTTATCTTCCATTGCAGCACACATATATATATATATATATATATATATATATATATATATATATATATATATATATATATATATATATATATATATAACCTTAATATAATCTGTGACCTTAATGTGATCTTAATATAATCTACAAAGATAATGGACTACCAAAAATCAGATCCCTCTTTTAAAAATATTATCAAAATATGAAAAATAATAAATATTATCAAAGAAATGTGAGCACAGCAATGTGAGTAATAATGTGCTATTAATCTATGGAATTTGAAATGACTAAATTATGGAAATTAAAAAGGTGTACCATCATTTTACTGTTTTTGCCTATTTCGTTCTTATGTCCTCTTTCGCTCATTCCTCCGTTCTTTTTCGTCATTTGTCTTAATTAATATTAAGCTTTATAGGTCATTCAAAAGAAAGTACATTATCATAAAGCTTAAAAAAAAAGAAAATAAAGAACTCAATTTGCGTTTAATACTTAGGAACAAAATAGAATACTTTGTAACTCACCTTTGTTTATCAGCAAAATAGATGAACTCCTCCCTGGCATCAAAAGCTATTGCTACTGGTTTAACTACATCAACTATCGGCTCTATCACCTGATATCGCCCCATTTCTGGATCCATTGAAATCCCTTTAACACTAGCAGGCCTCATTTGAGTATATATCAAAAACTGACTTAACTTGATACGAAAACACTTGCCACTTTTGACTGGCTTATACCCATATTTACATAGGCATTGAGCGATTGGTTGTAACTTATTCCAAAGAGGTACGCAAATGTGTTGACACCCACCGTTGTTGATATTACACGGATGTGACATGAATGGCTGACGTTGACGATGATAAACGTGAATAGCAAATGGACGACTTAAATTAGACGAAATAATAGCATAATCATCGCTTTTTAGTCTATTGACGCGCAGTAGACTACTATCTTTCCAACTTGTAACAAATATGTCGTTATTTAGTAGCGAAACTCCATAAAGGTTCTGGACAAAAGGTCCTCTTTTAATGCTCTTCCTGTTATGACCATCATAATCTACACGTTCGATGAAATCCAAATACGTGTCAACCCAATATACATGTAAATTTGCATAATCTAAAGCAAGGCCGTAAGGATAAACGATTTTGTCAACCACAAGGTCCTTTCGCTCCGTTCCGTCTAGGAACGCCCTCTCCAAACGAGCGGCTGAGGCTCCCCATTCGGTGAAAAACATAAACCTGAAGTAAAAAAGCATGTTAGAAAAATGACGGAAACATTTTAAGCAGTGATGCAAAAAAAAGGCAATGAGACAATAATGGTGAGTTAAAAGGACCTTTGAATCTTATTTAATCTCCACCCCTTAAAAAAAAATCGATCTACTTTGTATACCTAATAATAATCTATTTACTATATTTTTATTTCTTGCGAAAAGCCAACCTGAATTTGAGCCTCCTATTTCAAACCTCCTCAGTTAGGGGTAGCAATCTCTTCTGATCTTACTTGGCAAGAAAATACAAGATGGATTGTAAAAAACAAAGGCAAACAACACTGTCCAAATGCTGAAAGCTTTAGATAAATTCCAGGTCCCTATGGAACGGAAATTAATTTTTTTGCACGTTTATCTACCCACCATTAGAATGCACATATTCTGTTTGGCATTTCGCACTGACAAAAAAAATTGATAAAACTTAAAAGATTCAGATAAAGTGAGGCAAAAAAAGGAAACAGGACAAACGAGCGAGGAAAAAAGAAGCCTTATTTCATACAGAGAGATAAAAAGGAATTAAGACGATTTGACCTGATCTACTCTAGAGCCCTTATCCTTGGACAAAGAAAGAACAATTTTTTTGGCCATAAACCCATCCTGCCACATTAGGATGGAGGAGCGTGCGTAGCTATGTTAGCCTCATACGACTTGGTGCTGCAAAGAGTTGTTAGCAGTAGTGGTAATAGTATAGACAAGAAAAGACGGTTTGTCCAATTCTTGAAAGAATTCCTGAAGAATTATAGTTTTACCTTTTTTGGCTTATATGAATTTACCTTCTTATTATATTATGATTTCACATTGATTACCTTACTTTACCTTCTAATCTTATTTTGATGCCAATCCTCTGCAATACCTGCAATCTAGTGCTAAACTAATCTAGCAACAATATGTTAGCTTTAATTGAAAACTAGTGACACAATTGGCATTAATGCTTACAAGCCTGAAATGACTTCAAATCTTCATCGAAGTCAAGAAATACCCGTTTAGCTTTACTTTAAAGGCCCTGAAACAATGTTTAAACAAAAAATATGAATTTAATTACTTATATTTTGCATCTGAAGAATTGGATAATCTCAGCCTGTTGTCATTAATCGGTTCTAATACTTATTTCCGACAAGCTTTTATATTTAAAAGGACGCGGTAAATTAAAATCATCTTGGGAATCTAAGCGTAGCCTGACCGTTGCAAAGACAAAGTGCCCTTCCATTAGCAAATTCTCCCAGGGGAGCACTTCTCATCGAGAGTTGTCGAGACTTTGGGGTTTGACGAGGAAATTCGACTGAAAAGATAGTGGTCCTATTTGTCGGTGAACTTGTCAATCAAAGCGGCTGATACCATTAGGAGCTCCCAAAGCGGCCAAACTGCTTAGATGATAATTCCTTTGAGCATATTTTTAGCGTTTTCCAGGTAGGTATTCTGGACAATTTTTAGGGACTGTCATTTCTCGAACAAAAAAAAAAAAAAAATCCGCACTATTTGTTAAAAAAAAACGGATTTTGCAGGTCTTGGAGTCAGCCGAACATCTCAAAGAAAAAGGGGTCATTAGCGAATCATCCAAGGGGAATAGCAACCATCAAGAGCTGTTGAGAATCTGAAGTTTAACTATAAAATTGGATTCAGAAGACAATGGAATTTCACGTCCCTTACTTCGGCAAGGTTTTCAATCAAAGTGAGTAACACAGAAGGAACTTTCAAAGCTGCCAAATCGCTCAAACGATATTTTCATGGAGTTGAATTTTACGATTTTCCAAGCAAGATGTTCGAACAATTTTAGGGGCTGTTTTTTCCTGAACTTCAAAAAAGGCTCTCTTAAATAAAAAAAAAAAAAAAAAAAAAAAAAAAAAAAAAAAAAAAAAAAAAATAAAATAAAAAAAAGGCACTTTCTAATGATATAAGTTTCATTAAAACTGAGTATCTCCATCTCAGATACGAAATGCGAGAAGGATTTTCTAAAATTTCTAGGAAAGCTGGCGTCGGCTTTTAATTTTCTGTCATTTATTTGGATCTCTTATGCAAGCTCTAGAGGTTAGGGCAGGTCAGCCCAATCAATCCAAAATAGTTTGACCAAAAAACTAGAAAAAAATGTACAAAAATTACAAAAAAATTTACAAAATTACCAAAAAAACTAAAAAAAAATACAATAGACGAGATGGGTGATCCTTTCAGGTACCGCATCACATGAAGTTCAAATACGACTTGCATTATGCCGAGGAAAATTTAGCAAATGATCCTTCTAATCTAACCTTTGCTAGTTTCTTTAATCACAACAGTCTTAGACGATTCTCAAACTTTGACAAACTATGTCCCTTAGCAAAACTAATTTAATCTTCATAATAGTTGTCTCTAAGCACATGAAGCACAAAAAATATCCTAAAACATGATTAGATTAAAAATGTTTAGCTTGTTGAGCAAAACTGAATAGTTAGTTCTTCTAGAATCTTGTGATGCGTAGGAACATAATATCTTCTAAGAAAAGGCCTTTTGGTAGCAATACATTATAAACAAAAGCGATTTCATTCCTGAATTTAATTTTTTCCAATATTGCACCAAAAGTTTTACAATATTATTTTACTTCCAAAAGATTAATCAAACCGGAAAAAAAGAAGTACCTACCCTTTTGTTGGGTCTAAGGCTATTCCACGTGGTGTTCTTACATCAAAATCTAAGACTGCAATACAGACATCAAGCGTACCGTTACAGAGTATAATTAGCTCGCGTGCATCATCTAAGAAATACCAATTGCCACTGATCCAATCATGAGCGATTTGATTCACTGCTGTAAAATTATTAACAAATTTATTAACAGAAGAAACGTTACGCTACAGAATTCGTGTGACTAAGGATGGGGCAGAGAACAAATTCTGATCAGAAGAACTCTGAAGCTCTGTACTACAAAATAATGAAACCAACCCGACAAAAACCAAAAATATAATATCCTCAGGCAATATATAAAACGCTTGTTCATATATATTGGAGAAATTGGAAGAATTCAACCCTTTTTACACGGCTTAACCATGGTTGCAGCAAAAGCTGCTATTTACTAAAGAGCAAACCTAGGTAGCCGATTTGAAGAAAAGGCGGGATTCAACTACCAAGTGACAAATATTTCCGATACTGCGCTGTTTTGAAAGTAGTAATGTTCATCGATTTTTCATCAAAGAAGATTTATAACTACGAGATGAATTTTTGAGATTTTCAAATATGGCACCACCTCAAAACTGAAGTCAAATTGAAATGAAAAGTATGCCGTCGAAACCAACTTTGTCTAAAACCTCTAAATGGAGATTATAGTTCAAAACAATTACTTCTTCTATGTTCTATAATTATTTTTTTCTAGCGGTGTAGTTTTCAAAATTTCTTCTAACTATAATTTAGACTCAGGTGGACAAATTTGACATCCTGTGCTAGTATCTCTTAAAATTAGTTTTTTTTTTTTTTTTTTTTTTTTTTTTTTTTTTTTTTTTTTTTTTTTTTTTTTTTTTTTTAAGTGCATTACACAAAATAGCTAGCAGGTGCTATTAGAACCAGACGTAGTATAACTTTCCGTTACTTCGCTAAATCGTAAAATTCTTGAATAATATCACTACATAAACTTACTGATTTATGATTTCCTTATACTTACTGATAGAGATTCCCTTATACAGTCACTTCGAAATTGGGGGATCTCCAAGAGCTATAATTTAATTAAAAACGAATGTTATACCATATTTTTCAAGTTTTGCAAGGGGTATTCCTTGGCCCTCCAAAACTTGGCAACAGCTACAGAGCTGACTAAAATATAGTTTATAATCATCAAGATTCTATCGATTTGAAGAAATAAGTATATATTCTTATAAATATGTTTGTACGTGTTTTTTCTCAGGGGTGGTGCCAGTTGACGGAAATGTAGAGGAGGGCAAAACTTTGCTTTAAAAACGTAGCAGGGGGGAGATTTTTGAGAATATCAGAAAAGGATGTTTTATACTGAAAATACCGAAAAAAGGAATATTGCAAAATTTGAGAGAAGTGTAATTTAACCTCCTTCCCCTCCTAGTTCGTGCTAGTGATTACCCTATAAGAGATGTTCTGAAATTTATCAAAATCCCGAAACTTCTAGTTTCTATAGAATTTACATAGGTAGTCCCTTTATCCCAGTGACGCTATTGAAGATAAAATGAAGTTCCACTAAACTTCTAAGCTTTCAACTATCTGGCTACTCACTCCTTACAATGAACTTGGAAGTTTAGAAGAATACTCAAATATTGCTTGGAGGAACAATCACATTGCATAAGTAAAACTGATAAGTCCTTCTTTTTTCGTTTTATATAGCAAAGAAGAACTCCCCTTTTCCCTTCATGCATTCAGGTGTGTATTAATAAAATTTGTGAACTTCTCTAAGTAAGTACAAGAGATGTCAGAAATAGCCGTAATCGAAGAAAGAAGAAAATCTGATACGGTGCTAAGAAAGGTATGAACACAGGAAACGTTCAATGGTGACTTAAAATAAATTTTCCTTTTCCGTAATATTTTAATATACCCTGATTCCAACAATTACACGGAGTCTATTTTAGGGGAGAGGGGGAGGAATTTTTTTTCATTTCAATAAGAAGTGCTCAAGAAGCCCGGACAAATTTAGGATATCACAGGAGGGGGGGGGGGGTCTTTTGTAGTTTTTGTGGCGTATATTCTGCATACTAATACTTCCTCAACTGTTTTGCGAGTAATTCAATTTTATGGCTCATTGAAAGACAGTATAATCTTCACGCTAGAATTTGAAAAACTATAAAAGCAGAAAAGTAAATGTCATAGAGGCGGTTTGTAAAAATGATTTTAACAACCCCTGAGTTTGAGCTTTGTTGAGGTTTACCCTGAGCTTAGGTATACCATTGAGGTTTGACTTTCCTGTATTTATTGTATGTATATTGTATTTGCTTGAACTTATTAATTTCAGTGCTTTTTAAAAGCCAAGATTACTTAAAACAGTGTTAGATACTAACAAATGTTTAAGTTTTCGTTGCCAAGTCCTCAATTTAATTTATTTAACCATTTATTTTTATATATTTGTTTTAATTTAAATCAAATTGTTTCCAGAAAATAATTCTAGAAAATTGGATATCGCAAGTCCAAATTTTAAACTTGTTCACTTTTTTAATGACATTTCTTATTTTTATAGTTTTCTGGAATTGTAAATGCGCATAAAATTTCAGAACAGAATTTGACTAATACAAGTCTTACTACAAGCCAACTCATAAATTGCGAAAGATAAGGTCAAACCTTGGCCAAACCTAGCATGATGTAGGAGCTAGATTTCTACATTTCTGAAGATTTCATCGTCAAAAGAAGGCTTTCTGAAGAAATAATATCCTCTGTTTAATTTCGAACAAAAAAAATGGCACATATATTTTTTTTCTATAAAGTATTTCTTCAATTGTTGATGGAAAAGAAAAGAAAAAAAAAACTGAATTTTTCATAGTCATAGGACTCAAAAAAGGAGTCAACTTATCCTCTCACACAAGGGAATTGAACACTGGCATAGCTAGCAGTTTGCTCAGGGGAAAAGCAAAGGGCCACAATTTTCTCAGTAAAAACTGTGCCAAACCTATTTCAGACCACATTTTAAGAGAAATCACTCCGGCTTTAATTCATATCTAAAATTACCGAGCTTCAACGTTCTAAAAGAAAAACACAACAAAAAAACTAAGAAACCAAAACAAGTGTGATTTTCCAGTGCTGGAAAATCACATTGAGCAACCTATTGCTCAATAGATTGCTCAAATAGGTTGCTCAATAGGTTACTCAAAATGACGAAAAGACAAAGCAGATATTTCGGCAAGGAGTTCCACCAAGGCGTACTCAGCTCCAAAAATAGAAAGAGAAAAAAAAATTAAAAAAAAAACAGAAAACTAAAATTTGAAGTCACTGTTTCTCTCCCACATGCTGAAAATTAGTCCTGTTTTGGTTTCTTCAAACGTCATGAATAGTTGAAGTGGTCTTCGAACTTATTTACCAAGCCTTGAACAGGGGCGGCACCTAGCATCCTTAGATTTGACGGCTATACCTACAAAGTAAACTGCTAGTCACTTACTGTTCATTGAATACAATGGTAGAGGTCTTAAATTCCATCCATTCCTGAGGTTATCCACTGAGGAGCACCTTAAGAAAACGTCTGTTCCGTTGTGATGAGTCCAACAAACAGTTCTATTTGTATGGTTGAAATCCAATGTTAATGTTTCTTGAGTTTCTATTTGAGAGTCGGCCGAAACCAAACTGCCATTAAGATATGTATGGCGTATTTCCGATGATGTCACTAGCAGCAAAGATGGAGGCTCACTTTTTGGATCTAGAAGAAGAGTAGTGGAATTAAACTACTCTACTAGTTTAACTTGCATAGATATTAAATTCAATAAATGTTAATTACATTAATTTGTACAAAATTTATTTTACATGTACCAAACAAAAAAACAAGTTTTTTCAACTGAAAGTAAGGAGCAATACTAAAACTTAAAACGAACAGAAATTATTACATATATGAGGGGGGTACCCCCTAATCAACACCTTGCTCTTAGCGCTAAAGTTTTTCGGCATTCAAAAAAAAAAGTTACCTATTGTTCTAATTAAACGACCCTTATGTTTTAGGAGTCATTTTTAAAGAATTCGGACAAAATTTAAACTTTAGCGTAAAGGGAGGTGTTGAAGAGGGGGTAACCCTCCTCGTATACGTAATAGTTACGTTCGTTTTGAGCTTTAATATTGCTCCTTAGTTTCAGCTGAAAAACTTGTTTTTTTTAAATTAGTTTCTGATCATTTTTTAAATAACGCCATAAAATCTGGCTCCACCTCCACGGAAAAAGCCCCTCCTCACGGGAATATTCCTCTCACTGAAAAATTCTCCCCGTGCAAAGTCGCCTCAGCAAAAAAGTCGTCCTCTCCTCCCCACCCGAAAAATCTAAGCATACTTCCCAATAACAAGTACTATACGTAAACAATGGGCAAATTTTATAATTTAAATAACTTTTCCCAGGGGCTGTGGGGGGTCATGTTATCTCCAAAGACATAGTTATTAGGCCTTTCAACTATGCTAACAAAACAGCAATCTCAGAATTTTGATCGGACGATTTTGGGAAAAGGTGGCGTGGGAGGTGGTCTAGTTGTCCTCTAATTTTTTTGGTCCCCTAGAAAGGGCAGTAGAACTTTTAAATTCCATTAAAACAAGCCCTCTCCCAATGTTATAGGCCCACTGGGTCGATGCGATCGCCCCTGGAAAAAATAATAACTAATAAAAAAATAAAATTAAAAATAAAAACACACATCCGTGATCTTTCTTATGGCAAAAAGTACACAATCCCACATTTTTAAAGACAGGAGCTTAAAACATCTATTGTAGAGTTCTCTGATACGCTGAATCTAATGGTGTGATTTTCAATAAGCTTCTATGAATTTTACGGAGAGTTTCCCCCTTTTTGAAAATCACACTAATTTTTTCAGGCTCGTAACCTTTGATGGGTAAGACTAAACTTAAAAAAACTTACATATTTAAAATCAGCATAAAAATCCAGTTCTTTTGATTTACCTATTAGTATAAAAATTCCGTTTTTTAGTGTTTCGGTTACTGTCGAGCCGGGTCGCTCCTTACTTACAGTTTGTTACCACGAACTGTTTGATAAATATTATTAGTTTGTATATTAAATTTAGCAAGAGTAACCTCACATTTCAGTTGCTATTATAATCGATTCAAAGAAACTGCTTAAATGAACAGTTTGCGTAGGTGATCAACGAAATGTAGCCTATGTAAATGTAAAACATGCACCTCAAGGAAACTGAAAAGTAGATGACGAATTTGTCAATTAAACCCTCCCTATAGTACATATTTAAGACATGACATGTATAAGGTCAAAAAATTCTATCCGAAAATCCATAAGTCTTGGCAATAACCATTTACAGGAAGAAAAAAATATATTTCTTACAAGATAATAATTAAATAAAAAACAAGTTTTTTTAACTAAAAGTAAGGAGCGACATTAAAACTTAAAACGGACAGAAATTACTTCGTATATGAAAGGGGCCGGTCCCTTTTCAATGCCCCGCTCTTTACGCTAAGTTTGACACTTTCTCTCAACTCTATTTTTTAAAACAGTGAAGATAACTTCGAAGACCACACTGCCTTTGGTCTTCGAAGTTATCTACGTCGTGTATATGGGGATAATGTGACCAAGGAGGTGTCTAAATATATTAACACCCATAAGAGACATGCAAATGTTATAAACATGAAAAACAGTGAAAAACTTTAGCGTAAAGAGCGGGGCGTTGAGGAGGGACCAGCCCCTTTCATATACGAAGTAATTTCTGTTCGTTTTATGTTTTAATGTCGCTCCTTATTTTCAGTTAAAAAAAGCTTGTTTTTTTTTTATTTAATTTCTGAACATTTTTGAATTAATGAATTTTTTGATTTTTTGCATATTTACTTTTTTGGCTAAATGGCTTTCTCATAGTTTTGATCGAATGATTTTTGGAAAAAAGGAGCGGTGGAGGAGGCCTAGTTGCCCACCCCCCAGTTTTTTGGTTACTTAAAAGGCAACTAGAACATTTAATTTTTTACAAACGTTTTTATTAGTAAAAGATATACGTAACTTACGAATTAGCTTACGTAACGAACTTTTGTATTCATACGTTTTTATTACGTATATGAGGAGGTTTACCCCCTCAGCAGTACCTCGCTCTTTACAACAAAGCTTAAGTTTTGTCCCAATTCCTTAAGAATGACCCCTGAATCACAAAGGCCGTAGAATAAATAGTTGAAATTACTAAAAATACTTTAGCGTAAAGAGTGAGGTATTGAGGAGGGGACGAATCCCCTCATATGCGTAGAAAAGTTTTTTCGTTTTAATGCTGCTCCTTGCTTACAGATGAAAAAACTTGTTCATATTAAATTTTTTCATTGTTTTTTTTTAAATAATGCTAGAAAATCCTGAGCTCCCTTCAAGGAAATTTTCTTTCCCCATGACAAACTACTCCATGGAAAGTTCCCCCAACATATCCCCTCAACAACTCTCCCCCCCCCCAACCAAAAAATATCTCTGAAAACGTCTGTACACTTCCCAATAACCCATTACTATATGTAAGCACAGGTCAAAGTTTGTCACTTGTAGCCCCTCCCACGGGGATTGTGGGGGAGTAAGCCGTCCTCAAAGACATAGTTATAAGGTTTTTCGACTATGCTGAATAAAATGGCTATCTCAGAATTTTGATCCGATGACTTTGGAAAAATGATTAGCGTGGGAGGGGGCCTAGGTGCCCTCTAATTTTTTTGGTCACTTAAAAAGGGCACTAGAAATTTTTAATTCCGTAAGAATGAGCTCTCTTGCAACATTCTAGGACCACTGGGTCAATACGATCACCCCTGAAAAAAAAAACAAAAAAAAACACGCATCCGTGATCTGCCTTCTGGCAAAAAATACAGAATTCCACATTTTTGTAGATAGGAGCTTGAAACTTCTACATTATGGTTCTCTGATACGCTGAATCTGATGGTGTGATTTTAGGGGGTGTTTCCCCCTATTTTCTAAAATAAGGCAAATTTTCTCAGGCTCGTAACTTTTGATGGGTAAAGCTAAACTTGATTAAATTTATATATTTAAAATCAGCATTAAAATGCGATTCTTTTGATGTAGCTATTACTAGAAAATTCCGTTTTTTAGGGATTTGGTTACTATTGAGCCGGGTCGCTCCTTACTATAGTTCGTTACCACGAACTGTTTGATTCTTGCTTTTTTACAAGATACGATAAATTTTGTTTGATGAAAAGGCTGAATTTAGTGCTGTTTTTATGTGACAAAAAATATTAAATGTTAAAGTTATTATAGTATACCCTAAAAAGATATAATATAAAAATATTAAGAATTATTGGAAATTTCAAAAAAAATAGTTGGTTTGAAGAAGATGCACCCCTTCCCCCTCCCCCACTCAAGCAAATTCCTTCATACGTGCTTGATCACTAGACTGCTTATGCCACAATTGTTATAGGTATCGTTTTTATCGATTTAACGCAACAACAATATTATACCATTACACCTACGTAATAGCATTTGTGGTAGTAGAAATACCCCTAGTATATACAGAGGCAGCAAAAATTGAATCAGAAGTAGTAGTAGTCGTAGTATGAGTTGTAGCAGGAATAGCCAAGGGACCATTTATCAAGATAGGAATAGTAGGGATCGTAGTGGTAGTAGTTATAGTTGCGGTAGGAGTAGTTCTGATGCCAGTAGCACAACATCCTATAGTCTTGTTAGGGGTAGGAACAATAGCAGAGGGAGTAGTACTGGTGATATCGATCAGAGTAGAATATAGAAGTAGTAGAGGCAGAGTAGTAGATACGATAGAGATAGTAAAAGTTGTAGAGAGAGAAGTAGCAGTAGCAGTATTAAGAGTTGTAGAAGGAACATCCAAGGAATTAGTCGTAAAAATAGGAATATTAGTGATCATTGGTAGTCTTGGTAGAGGTAGTAGCAGCCGTAGCGGGAATAGTACTGATAATAACAATCAGAGTAGAATATAGAAGTAGCAGAGATAGAGTAGTAGATGGGAGATAGTAGAAGTTGTAGAGATACAAGTAGCAGTATTAATAGTTGTAGCAGGAACATCCAAGAAATTAGTTGTAAAAATAGGAATATTAGTGATCATAGCACTAGTAATTATGGGTGCTGTGGGAGTAGTTCTCATGGTAGCAGTACAACTTGGTAGTCTTGGTAGAGGTAGTAGCAGCCGTAGCGGGAATAGTACTGATAATAACAATCAGAGTAGAATATAGAAGTAGCAGAGATAGAGTAGTAGATAGGACAAAGATAGTAGAAGTTGTAAAGATACAAGTAGTAGTATTAATAGTTGCAGCAGGAACATGCAAGGTATTAGTTGTAAAGATAGGATAATTAGTGATTGTAGCAGCAGCAATTATACATCCGGCGGGAGTAGTTCTCATGGTAGTAGTACAACGGTTTTTAGTCTTGGTAGAGGTAGGAGCAGCCGTGATGGGAATATTGTTGGTAAAAGCAATAACAGTAAAAATGGAAACATAGAATTGAAGCTGAGAACGCTTCGCTGGATATAGACAAAATATTCCTGTGTTTTTTTTTTTCTTATTAGCCATAGATCCGTTGATTTTTCAAAAATTTCTACTTTGTTTTGTCAGTTCGACTTTAGATTTTTAATACATAATAAACATAAAATATATATACTTCCACTATTAAATTGCCCATTTCTAGGTTCACAAGGAAGTTAGACAAAGAAGGTGCGTATGAATACGTGGATTAAAAAGTACAAAAGAAAGATCACCTTGAAAGAAAGATCAGAAGAGGCAATATTCGACAAAAAACCAACCAATTGTAAAAACTATAAAAAGGAAAACATAAAGAACAAGAAGACAAGACTGCATGTGGAAGTCAAGGAAACATAATGGACGAGGAAAAGAGAACGAAAGAAAAGCGGAAAAAAATGTGCAGGTTAGACAGTTACGGAAACCCATTTAGATTAGAGCTTCAATCATTTCAAGGGCCTGTGGAGGGAAATTGTGGATTTTGATGCTTTATTCAATTTCATAAAATCCACAGCATTATTTCATGTTTGGGGATGTAATGAGGCTGAATCATAAAAATAAAGCAATTAAAAATACTAGGAAGTACTAGGTTAAGGATTCTTACCGTTGACGGCAAAACATTGGTTTCCTTTCTTCACATAACCGGTAGTACATTTGCAATCATACTTTGTTCCCTTTTCAATACAGACCTGATCACATACACCTTCTATTGAGCATGGGCTTGTTTCTAAAATAAATAGTAAATGAGATTATGCTAGAAAATATAAAATTATGAAAATTGGAAAGCATGCGAGTATTTAAGCAGTAAGTTATAGTTAGAATAATTTGTATTGCTGATGAGGTAATTTAAAAAAAAAAAAAACAGAAAATGATTATTAGATAACATATCAATGGTGGTTTGATATTCACCGTAGAAACTTTCACACTGGTATCATTTAAGACTATAGTTTACATTATGCAATCATACGCAGCATAGTTTGTCCGTAACGTAGTTGGTGAAAAGAACAGTATATCATTAAATAGATTTTACGCTATGTACATCTATTGTAGCAGCAAAGTGGAAATTCTGGGTGAGAAATTTGTAAATTTTCTAAATTGGTAAGAAAAACTGTCACTAGACAGCCTTTCACGCCATCTTTTGATCACAAGCCATACTTCTGCAACAGAACCGTACAAAAACTTTTAAAAATAACTGCCTTCGACCCATCCTGGGAATCCCCTGGTCTGACAGAATTACGAACACCTTCGCATATGAAAAAAATAAGTAGCCTGACTGTCAAAAACTCCAGAGTAGTAGATTGTGGTATTAGAGCCAAATGGTAGGTGTAGGCTATGACAGGCTATTCCACGATTGGGTGCTGGATCAATCCGGTATTAGAAGAAGGCGGCAGAAAGCAAAACTTGGCCGATGCTTTGAGAAGGATATTACACTGGTGGGAACATCTTTGGAAGACCTCTGGCCAAGAGCCCCTGAGAGGCCGTCATTACCTCTCACTGAGACTATCTATCTTGGATTTTTCCACAGTTAGCTATGGCTCTCAACTTTTTCATCGCAAGCTGCTGATAAACGACCGTCCTTTGTCGCCTAAGTGCCAGCCGGCATAGGAGGAACTAAGTCTAAATAAATAACTAGCTAAGAGTAATTTTAATGATTTTTGTTGACCATCCTGAAAGCTTGATGAATTTTATGTTAACCTATTGGGAAAGGACTTGTTTAAGTGCGAAATGTTGTACTTGGCTCAAAGTAGCTTAGCCACCTAGCACATAAAATTACAACGTGGTGTGAAAGCCACTTAATTCTCAAAACCAATTAACTTTCTTAGTAAAGAAACTATATCTGGTAAGCAGTTTTGTGAGAATACTAGCTCAGTAAGAAATTGACCATTACTGTTCAAAGTAACAATAAGATAGTCCTTAGTATTGACTATTTTCTAATGCAGTATATTTCAACTTTTTAATTCAGTGCAAAATTGATGAAACTTTTCATAGGCACCTGTTAATATGATTGGTATATCCATAATTTTTACTTATGATTGGGTCAAATTCGCTCTGATAGGAGATATCTAATGGTAAAAAATTTAACAGGGGGAGGGGAGACATAGCTGATGCACGTTTTTCTAATTAAGCTAATTCTTAAGTAGACTGATTGTATATATATATTTTTTTTAATCGAGTTGAGGGAATAAGGGGAGGAGCTATTAAGAAACAGTACTTCTAAGAAAATGGCTCAAGAATCTAGAGTCTACCTAGAAATTGATTTTAGGAGATATTTGTAACATATAGTAAAAAGCTCTTTTACATATTACGTCTAACAAAATAAATTAAATAAGTCTATCAAAAGTTCAAATATTCAGTACGAGTTTGCGACAAATTACGCCCGTCAGCCCCACTCCAAAAGGTATGATACTGGGATCTCCAAATAGGGAGAGAAAATGGTATACGTGATGAGAACTGACAAGGTGGTCATTCAAGGAGCAAGGAAATTCTCAGGAGGAGACTCAATTTTGCGTTATAGAAAAACAGCCAAACTGTCAAATATTACAAAACACAATTATTATGTTTAAGCACAATGTGCTTAAACACAATGTTTAAGAGCCCCTTTTTTCAAAGGGGGATAATAGATATATTTATGTGTATTTTTGTTCAACTAGCCTAAGTTCTGCACATTAAGTCCTGCCTGTTCTAAAATCAATACGCAAACTATCAAAAAAAAAAAAAATCATTTACTTATGGAAAATTTCCGTTTGAATCCAAATATCAAATTGAAATTCAAATTTTGTTAATTAAAATTTACCTTTTCTTCATTTTTCTACTGCGCTTAGTCAGTGACTACACTGTCACCAATACTGTCAGTGGCACTATTAGTTTTTCATCCCTTCAAACAATTTTAGGCACCAAATTTTTTCTTTTCTTTTCAATATCCCATACACCTTGTTTGTCAGAACAAAAAAACCGTAATTATTAAGACAGCATTTGGTAAAGACGGCATGATTAAAACCAAGGTAAAACTGAATTCATACTAATCTAAAACGAAATACCAGTAAGAATTAATTCCGAAAAACCAAGTATAAATAAAGTAGAATAAAAAGCATAAGAAGCTAAAACAAAAGTGCAAGTGCATAAAAAGTTAAGAAATTAAGTCACTCCCCCCCCCCTACAGAAAATACATGTTATAGTCGTTACGAGCAGAACTTGGAAAATATCTCAACTATTCAGAAGAAAAGCTGATTTCAGCACGCTTTCTAATAGACAAGCCTCCTACTCGCCTAGACTCTTCACTCTTTACATTTAGTGTCCAATATATTATATATTATAATATTAAAATATATATTATAATTTCCAATATATTTAAAAATAAGCAAACAATGTTAAATCAAAAAAATTTTATTAATAATTTTTAGGCCCTAAATAGTCCGTTTATACAATACACACAGAGTACTTTCGTTCACTAGCTGAGAATTACTCATTAAATCACTTTTGATAATTTCTATTCGTAATACAAGAATTGTTGAAATGTCGGCTTGTCATAACTTTCTTAAAGCCAATATTTTCTATTATTCGCAACAACTCAGAGAATGTTGAGCGAAAGACATGAAAAACAGAAGCGTAGGTTATACTATTCTGTGAAAACCGCAGAAACAATAGTGTCCCCCTTCCCCAAAATCTAGCCCTCATACCCCCTTCCGAAAAAAACTTTTCATGAAAAGAACAGCTATTGGCATATTGATATCAATAGCATATTGGCAAAAATGCACACTCTCTTGTGAGTACCCAAGAACCAAATGATCGATCATATCTCCACTTTCTGGAGAAATTGGTGCTACTTGCTTTATATCTTTTACAGCAGCATAGCTGTTTTTTTTATTATTATTATTATTTTTATTATTTTTTATCATTTTATATTATTTTATTATTTTTATTATTATTATTTTTTATTATTATTAGCTATTGGTAAAGCTAACACTAGTGACACTATCAAATAAATAATTTGATCTTTTATTTTTATTAAGCAATTAAAATAGACAATAAGGAAAATTATAATTCGGCCTTCATTAAATACATATTTCAATATGCACTGGAAACATAATGGAGAATCATAAGAGCTTTTTTTGTGTATAGAGGGTCCCAGTGTTTCAAAATCACGATATTCCTGTGTCCAGAAGCGTATTCTTTATAATTTAAGCAAGGTGGAGTGAGGTTTAAGTGATCAATAAAATAGGGTATTTAAGTGTTTTGTTTGTACCAAACAATTATATTAGAACATTTCTTTATGTTTTTATAATATGTGAGTTTAAGTCAACTTATTCCCGAATGAAGTTCATTTACTGATTCAAATACTGAATTCCTGAAATTAATTAAAAGAAATAAATCAAAAACTGAAAGTGTTAATAAGTGCTATATTTTGTTTGTACAAACCTGATTCACGTGCATCCGAAGCGACACTCTCCTCATTGGCTGCGAGCAAAAAATATTAGTGAATAAACGAGTCGGAAGCTACAAAGAACACCCTCCCGGAAGAAGAAAAAGAAAATCAACAAAAAATAAGATTAATTTCAACATTCAGGAAGTATTTTGGATCACTCAGCAATCTATTAAAAGAAAAGACTGTGATGCTACGTTTAATTTTGAAAAACCAATTAAAAGAAGATTGTGCGCAAAAAACTTTTTTGTAACATATTTCACGGTACGAGAGACCGACTTACTGCTAATTTTTGTCCGGTTTAAATTAGTAATATAAATAAGTAATAAGTAGTAATATAAAAATTTAAATTATTAGTAGCATTAAATGATAATATATTTAAAGTTACTATCAAAAGCCCTGAAGGGACAAATTCAAATTTTGGGGTTAATAAACAGAAACAGGACACTAACCTTAGAAAAAAAACAGCATTACCAATACAATTAAACACACAGTTAACTACACATTAGTAATAGTAATGTAATAGTAATTAGTAATGTAAAGGTAAATATTAAAAGTGAGTGCCAAAATACAAATAAAATTGTGAGTCCTAGAGTTAAAGGGTAGTTTTATTTATGTGTTGGCCCGCCGCACACTCGCTAAAAAAAATTCAAAAGGCTTTATGCTTAATAATGCACCTGCACCTAATTTTTATTCCTAATTAATGCACCTGCACTGCACCTAAATAATGCATATAATAATGCACCTGCACCTAATTTTTATTCCTAATTAATGCACCTGCACTGCACCTAAATAATGCATATAATAATGCACCTGCACCTAATTTTTATTCCTAATTAATGCACCTGCACTGCACCTAAATAATGCATATAATAATGCACCTGCACCTAATTTTTATTCCTAATTAATGCACCTGCACTGCACTAAATATAATAATGCACTAGCACCTAAATAATGCACCTGTTGAACCTTCCCCTTAAGGAATCATTAGATGGCTTTGATGGAAGAGTCCTACCAGGAAAACGACTTCAGTTCGATCAGCATTGACTGACATAGCTCTTTTCAAGTATTCTTTACTATGCGTTCCCTTCTGAGGTTATAGCATCGACAACTGAGTTCAGCTATATGCCAATGAATAAAAGATGTCAAACTGAGGGAGGGGGTTGTCTCTTAATTCTAAAGAGGTTTTTTAATATTCTGAAATATTGAACTTTCTTCTGTTTATTTACATATAAATTTTCCATTATATAAATTTTCTTTATCGTAAAAAAGATTTAGAATTTGATTTTACAACCTATTTTTCTCAATGCTATATTTTTATTCGATATGGGTTTCCTATTCCAAGTAATTTAACTAAATTTAACTAAATTCACTAAATAGGTAACATCAAAATTGCCAACAACATTAGCACTTCTTTTTAATAACCTGAGACTGTATTAAGGAGATAAATAACTTTTTCTCAACTATATAAATAATTTTCATATACAACCTTGAACAAAATGAAAAGGGAGTTAATAGCTTATATGTCTATTCAAAACATACCCGCATAAGAATCGAAGGACAAAAAGCCCACATCTTTTATTTGTTTATTTAACACTGAAAAACTTACTTGTCCAAAAAAATAGCCTAGATTTCACGGTTGCACTCAGTTACACCATCTCACAAGAATGTAGGAGGGCTGTGGGATAATGTGTTGATTTTTGTTTTAACACAACACCAGAATGACCCATTTTTCAATGAATATACCAAAAGCCACATTTTAAAATGCTCCCTGCCATTTCCTCTACCCCGCCACTCATCAATTGGTACTCATGATTAAAAACAACCACAAAACCTAGTTTTGTCTGATAAAAATCTACCAATCAAAATTAATAACCAAATCCTTGAACTCCAACTCGCGACATCTAAGCTTATAAAGTTTTTATGTAGTATAGATGTCACAATAGTCTCTTTGTTTAACTCATCTTATTTTCACATTAAATGGTAAGCTATGCATAATGACGAGTATTAATCTAACTAATGAGCAAGCCAAAATTTTTAACCTTAAACTATAAACCGAACATGGCAGAGTTTTGTAATTCTAAACTACGGCCGAAACTCGCACTATATTCGTCTTATAGAACAAGTTTATTTCTGGCATCCAAAGATAGCATATTTTGGAGACCCCAATTCAGCCAAGATTGGCACTTAAATAACAAATATCTGCTATAGATAGGTTTTTCAAATATCTCGTAATTAGACCAACTTATCTAATGCTCTAGACCAGGGATATGTAAACTGCGACCCGCCTGAGATTTTTGCGCGGCCCGTTAGTCATTCTCAATTCAAGTTAAAAAAAAATTGCAGAATTTCTGAAAATTGACAAATATTAACATTTAAAAATACTTTGATACTTATGCCACACCAAAAACAACCTTTTGTAAACCATACATTGCATTAATGCTTTTAATTGTTTCTCTATTTACCCAAAGAGCCTATTAAATTTCTTGAAATTTAACAGGCTCTGTGGCCCATTGCATTATTTCAAGTGACAATGCAACCCACCATAATAAAAGATCCGGTACCCCTTCTCAAGACAATCGAACCTAGTTATCTACCTAATCGTAATCGACTACTAGTACTCGAACCTAGTCGCAGTAATTTACTTAAGGAATGTTTCCGCCGTCTCAATTGTCAGCAACAATGTCCGGAAACATATATAATTGCCACAAAATTTAAAATATAAACATCAAATGTTTCCAAATATCTAAAGCCGAAATCAACAAAAAAAAAATATAACAATATAATGATCAGTTATGGCAGAAGATATTAAATCAGAATAGATATAAAATAGAACATAAAACTGCTAAATAGGAAAGTATGTCACCATTATTTCTCATTAAAGTTTTACTTTTATTACTTGATTTTTAAACATTGGACTCAAAGTCCTTCCCAATTTGCAGGAAAAATAGAGAAACTCACCAGCAATCGTTGGTGACACTTCCCCGTTACTTTGGAGAAACAAATTTGTTAACACGATTGACACTAACAATGTTTTCTTAGGAAGGCTGAGAAGCACCATGAACTAAATTACTAATTACTAATTCAAATTACTAAGTTGCCTCAAATCACTGATTACAGGATATTTGTTTAAGCATTAAAGTCCCATTGAGGAATTTTCGAATCAAACATCGACAAGCAATCAGTTTCTTCAATAGAGAAAAACAATACCATTCAGGGCAAAGCCGTATCTAGAGGAAAACATAACAAAAATACATATAAACAAATTTGTTATGTGTTTTTTTTTTAGTTTGTCCCTTCCCCCAAAACAAATATCCTGAATATGTCCTTGATTCTTATTCTTACACAAGATTTTTATTCATTGAGGGAGGGAGACTTCATAAATAAAAGTTATCGTTTTTTTGTTATTTGTATGCATTAAATAAATTGAGAAATGCGCATTTTATATAACTATGCATGTTTCAAAGGAGGGAATTAAAACATGGATCTCTCTCCGTCAGTAAAGCATTATATTTTAATATCGCAAGAATACCGCAAAAATCATGTGTTCTTTTGGTCTCTATGTAGAATTCCTCCTATTTCCTAAGGAAAACTGCCTTAAGATTTTTCTAAAGACGTAGATTATCTATAGCTACACCTTTTCTACCGCTTTCAAGAACAAAGCAGTCCAATTTTTAATATAGCGTTTTTCCACTCATTTTGTGATTTATTTCTCAATATTTCAGTTATATTATTTTTGACATGTTGGAAACCCTGGTCACAACACTAAAAAGCCTGATAAACCACGATCTAAATGAGTCGTTGCATAAACAAAATATGTGGATAAATTTTTCAATTGAAAAGAAAACAACAAAAGGTAATAAAGGGACAAACCTTGGCAAGAAGTTCCATTAGGTTCTTTTCCTTGAGGACAATAACACATTAATCCATCTGGTCCTGGCTTGCAACCATAAGCGCAAGAGTTACCATCACAAGCATTTGAGCCTTAATTAAAATAAATGGAACTTGAAATATGCATCGTAAAAAAGGTAAATATTTTATTTTTACAATAATTACTTCATTCAGGGATTAAGCTATATATATATATATATATATATATATATATATATATATATATATATATATATATATATATATATATATATATATATATATATATATATATATATATATATATATATATATATATATATATATATATGTGTATATATATACATATATATATATATATATATATATATATATATATATATATATATATATATATATATATATATATATATATATATATATATATATATATATATATAACAGTATTATAATAATGCTAAACGTTTTTCAGAGAAGTTTTCTGAGAATAATTTAAGGGAGTACGATACCTTAAAACCTTTTTGCAAGCCTTGGCGTCGGCTGAACGTCTCAAAGACAAAGGGCTCATCAGCAAGTTCTCCCATGGAACAAGCCATCATCAAGAGCGATTAAAAATCTGTGGTTTGATAATAAAATTTGATTGAAAATAATGAAATTTTACGTTCCCTGTGTCGGCAAGGTTTTAAGTCACAGCGGGTAGTACTAAGGGGAATTCCGAAAGCTGCCAGGTTGCTCAAAGGATATTTCCTTTGAGCTAACACTTAGCGTTTTCCTTAGAGGTGAGCTAGAACATTTTTAGAAACAACCCTCTCAAAAAAAAATCTGCTCTGTTTAATCAAAAAAAACAAATTCACAGTGGCTAAAGATGTAAGTATCATTAAAACTGAATATCTCTATCTCCGGCACAAAACAGAAAAAGTTAAATAGTTTTTCTAAGATTTCTAGGAAAGTAGGTGTCGACATTTAGTTTTTTCTCGTTTATTCGCATCTCTTATTCAATCAATACAAGTTATCGCAAGACCACCCAATTAATCTTAAACAGCTTTACCGGAAAAACTCCTTCCATCCACTACAAACTGCCGGTCCGGACTTTTGGCCCACATACGCTTGTAATTGTAACTTTTCAGCTTTTTTTCTACTTTTTTAGTCGATTTTTTGCGGAATTTCACAGTCTATTTTTGATCTTGCAATTACTTTTGGTCGCAAGATTATTCCGCAAACAGCTATACTATGCTGGGTTAAAATCATAAAAAAACAAATCTTTCATAAAAAGAAAAGAACGATTTTAAAACTTAACAGAAACTAACTCATATCAGATGACAGACGAAGACACTGACAGATCGCTGCATGTAGTTAGTATAACTGAAAATGAGACAGGCAATTACAGCCTGGGAGATCGTGTGCTCGTAAAGTTTCCTGCTGACAAAAGAAAAAGTTCTACCAAATGTTCTGCTGGAGAGATTAATGAGCTCCAAAGTCTCGAGACCTCCAAAGTAATCTTGCCTCTGTCTTAATTTTGAGACGAACAAAAGAAAATTGTCCATATCAAGTAGATAAGGTAGAGCAATTTGACAGTCACATAACCGATAATTCTTTGTCCTCTATCGACAAGAGGGACAGCTAGGTCAGCCAGGAATTTTGATTTTCGGGTATGATATTTCCAACTATAATGTGAAACAGTCACAAATATACCCTAAGGTATTTAAAAGAGCGTTTTAATGAATTTGATTACTTTTTTTTAAAATAAATGTAAATATTGAGCCCATTTGGTTTAGCCTCGTACCCTCCACTATAAGTCGGTGGCTAGTATAAACTCTAAAGCTGGTGCATAGAAATTCCTAGAATTTCAGTAGCTCAGCTCAGGTAGGCCAAGATCTGGAATATATTCGGTGAAAAACTAGGTCTCCTGCTTTAAAACTACAAAAAGTAAAAAAAAAGGCACATTATTAACTTACATCAATCGTAATAGCTCAAAAGGGGTATAGCTCAAAATAGCTCATAAGAAGGATTTTCAATACCTGGTTCACTAAAACGCCAGTTTAATTGATGCTACTTTTTACCCTTTTTTAAAGTTAGTTTCTAACTACGTTTATTTACTTTTTACGGTCATATGAATATTTCCTTGGAATTAATTTTTAAAAACTTTTGCCACAAAACAAGTTTCTCAAAGAAAAGTAAAGAACTACATTAAACCAAAGAACAGTTGAAATGAAGTCAATAAATATTTCAAGGGAGCATTTCAATAATATTTCGTATAATTAATAATATTTAGAGCGACCACAAATCACTATTAATAAATGAATGAAACCCAAGACAAACAGAAATTACAATAAATAGCCTAGTCAAACCTAGAGAGAGCAGAAACTACCACAATGTGGTGTAGGGCTGATCACCCTCCCCCCCCAGTGCATCTTCTAAAGATCAGAACTCAATTTGCACTTTAATGAAAACAGTTTTTATTTTGAGCAATGTGTAGTTTTTCCTGTAGGAGATTATCGCTCTAAAAGAGAAAACTTTTAAAATGTATTTTTACATCGTCATAGAAATCCGAGCGGGGGGGAGGAATTTGTATTTTGCAAATCTGGAGGTTTTTCTCGGTTTTTTCTTTGAAAATACCACAAAAGCGATTTTCAATGAAAACACCAAATAAGGGTATTTTCAAAATATAGATAGGAGAGGGGCTAACAACTTTTGTGGTCAATATCCCACCGCCGAGTGGCACCACTGCTCTCAATAGCCCAAATGACTGTAAAAGTCAGCAGACAATACAAATACGTTCTAAATATTAAATTTAATGTAATATAGTAAGTTATAGTTTAATGATACAAGCATAAGTAAAAAATAGATGAAATGCAGTGTAAATAACATGTAAATAATAGTTCTGAACGTGTAGGAAAAAAGAACCATATTGGAGCCTTTGCTTCACTCTGTACAAAACCCAAACCTTTGAATGGTTGCTAATGACTACTTACTACAAAAGTCTCCTTCATCGGAACCATCAACACAATCTGGTGCATCATTACACACCACCTCAAGTGGAACGCATCCTGTTACATTTAAACATCGAAACTGGTTTTTCGTGCACACGTTCAAATGCTGACCTAGTAAAGTATTGAAATTATTAGTAAGAATAAATCAAATAGTGGTAAATAAAATAGCAGTATTAATAAATTAAAAATAGTTCCGTAAATAATGTGAGCACAGAAAACCTTTACAATGAAAAATACTCGCTTGCTGCAGACTAAAAAAGTGTATACTCTCTTGTGAGCATCTGAAAAATCAATAACTCCGATTGTCAAAGTACTAGGAAAATACTTGGCACCGTTACCCATTTGATAACATCACATAATTGTTTTCAAACTAGTGATTGGGTGGATGTTACAGATACTTACAAATTACATAAATTAAGATTATACATCTTAACTGCAACTCCTCTTTGCATAAGCATTTTCTTTGTCAAAATTTTCACTGAAGTCTAATTCCTAATCTGACTTTCGTTCTTTATGAAAAACAGTAAAATCATATGATCTTTTGACTTTTTGCACCGGGCAAAAGTCGAATCTTGACTTTTTGCTCGTATAGCAAAAAGGTTTTTATGCCGACTGTTTGCATGGAGACAAAATCGTATAAGAATTATGTAAAGTTGAAAAGTAACAGAAAAAGTTAATAAGTTGAAAATTTGAAAAGTGAATTACTTCACTTCATAAGCTATAAATAAATTAATTGAGGACTTTTAATCCCTGGAAATGACGAAAAAACATAAATAAAGATATTAGAAGGTGAGTTCAACTATGAAAGCTAGGCTGTAAATAAATGAACTGGGATCTCGACAATGAAGAATATAAATAAAGATATCAAAAGGTGAATTCAACTAAGAAAACAGAAAATTTACATTGGAAAACAAAAATGAATAATAGAACAACTGAAGATACAGAATTCTATGAAAAGTGCATCCAAAAGAGGATAGAGCTGCTAGCTTGCTTCATCATGGTTTTCATAGATCCTGGGCATATAATTGCTAAGCATTAAAGAAATACAGCAAAAATCGACACAGCATCCAGAAACTAGCAAAACACAGACAATGTTATGATTAATAAGTCTAAAAATTCAACACGGTGATAAAAACAGGGAAAAACAGTAGCATAGTGGCCAATAAAAAGAACAATTCAAATTAATGAAAGCATAAGTAGAATATGAATTACGGAATAAAAGCAAAGGTAGAGCCCTAAAGGAGCTTAAGCAAAGAGTCATTTATCTTCACTGTATTATTTATTTGTTGGTTGTTTTCCGCCCAGTCACTTCGTATTGCTGGGGTTGTCAGAGGAACTTTGAAGGATCTCATTCAATAAAAATTATAATTTCCAATGCCCTTCTTAAGAATCAAAAGTGATCGGAGGTTTATTCTGTTACCCCTGTCTCCCTCCGAACCCCCTAGCACATTCAAATAAAATTTTGAGATAATAATTTTATTCACTTACTCATATGTGGATAAATTTTTGGAATAGAAACTAATATAGAAAAATCAACAAAAACTTTGTCCACCATGTACTAAATGCTGTTCTAGAAGCCAATTTGAGCCCGTACCCCGTAAGCCCGTACGAAACACAAAGAAATGAAAAGAAAGAAAAGAACAGCACACAAACGACATCGAATACTCTAAGCAAAAAAATAATAATTAACCAACTTCTGGAAGGAAAAACACAAGAGGATTATAATCAGATATAAAATTCAAAGTTATCACTCATATAGCTTCAGAACAAGAGCTAAGAGCTCATATGGCACTTGTGACGAGGCGAGAAGAGCTAAGAGCTAAGAGATCATATGGTATGAGCTCTAACAAATTTCTATGAATCAACAGATTAATTTAAAAAGGAAAATAAGAGGCTTAATGCCGGTCAGGATTTAAAATAAGAGCTCTGAGTCACGAAGTCCTTCTAAATATCAAAATTAATTTAGATCCGATCACCCACGTAAGTTATAAATACCTAATTTTTTCTAATTTTTCCTCTCCCTTTAGCCCCCAAGATGGTCGAATCTGGGAAAACGACTATATCAAGTCAAACCGTGCAGCTCCCTGACACGCCTACCAATTTTCATCGTCCTAGCACGTCCAGAAGCACCAAACTCGCCAAATCACTGAACCCCTCCCCCCAACTCCCCCAAAGAGAGCGAATACAGTACGATTCTGTCAATCATGTATCAAGGACATTTGTTTATTCTATCCACCAAGCTTCATCCCGATTCCTCCACTCCAAGTGTTTTTCCAAGATTTCCCCCTCCAACTCCCCCCAAAGTCAAAAGATCTGGTCGGGATTTGAAATAAGAGCTCTGAGACATGAATTCTTTTTAAAATCAAATTTCATTAAGATCCGATCATCTATTCGTAAGATAAAAATACCCCAATTTTCACTTTTTCCAAGAATTCCGGTTTCCCCCTCCAACTCCCCCCAATGTCACAGGATCTGGTCGGAATTTAAACTTAGAACTTTAAAGCACAAGATCCATCTTAATATCCAATTTAATTAAGATCTGGCCACCCTTTCGTAAGTTATAAATACCTCAATTTTCAAAATTACCCCCCCCCCCCAAGTCCACCAAAGAGAGCAGATCCGGTCCGGTTATGTCAGTCACGTATCTTAGACAGGTTTCTATTCTTCCCATCCAGTTTCATCCTGATCTCACCGCTTTAAGTATTTTCTAAGATTTCCGGTCCCCCCAACTAATCCCCCCCCCAATTACGCTTGATCCGGTTGAGATTTAAAATAAGAGATCTGAGTTACAAGGTCCTTCTAAATATTAAGTTTCATGAAGATCCGATCATTCCTTCGTAAATTAAGAATACTTCATTTTTTCTTATTTTTCACAATTACCCCCCCCCCCCTCCCAAATAGAGCGGATCCGTTCCAATAATGTAAATCACGTATATAAGACTTCTGCTTATTTTTCCCACCAAGTTTCATCCCGATCCCTCCACTCTAAGCGTTTTCCATGATTTTAGGTTCCCCCACCCCAAACTTCCCCCAATGTCACCAGATCCGGTCAGGATTTAAAATAAGAGCTTTGAGACATGATATCCATAAGATATCCGCACATAAGAGAGCGGATCCGTTCCATTTATGTCAATCATCTATCTAGGACTTGTGTTTATTTTTCCCACCAAGTTTCATCCCGATCCCTCCACTCTAAGTGTTTTCCAAGTGTTAGGTTTCCCCCTCCCAACTCCCCCCCCCCCAATGTCACCAGATCCGGTCGGGATTTAAAATAAGAGCTCTAAGACACGAAATCCTTCTAAACTTCAAATTTCATTGAGATCCGATCACCCGTTCGTAAGTTAAAAATACCTCATTTTTCTAATTTTTCATAATCCCCCCCCCCAACTACGCCAAAGAGAGCGGATCTGTTCCGATTATGTCAATCATGTATCTGGGACTTGTTCTTATTTTTCCCATCAAGTTTCATTCAAATCCCTCCACTCTAAGTGTTTTCCAAGATTTTAGGTTCCCCCCTCCAACTCCTCCCAATGCCATCAGATCCGATCGGGATTTAAAACAAGAGCTCTGAGACACAATATCATTCCAAACATCAAATTTCATTAAGATCCCATCACCCGCTCATAAGTTAAAAATACTTCATTTTTTCCGAATTAACCGGCCCCCCACTCCCCCCCCCCCCCCAGATGGTCAAATCGGGACGACTATTTCTAATTTAATCTGGTCCGGTCCCTGATGTGCTTGCCAAATTTCATCGTCCTAGCTTACCTGGAAGTGCCTAAAGTAGCAAAACCGGGACCGACAGACCGACAGAATTTGCGATTGCTATATGTCACTTGCTTAATACCAAGTGCCATAAAAACCATTTATTTGAGATGGTATATCAACAAGGTCAAACATATCCTAATTTCCTGTTTCAGTACCAACATGGTAAACGAATGAAAAATTGACAATATCTGAAACAGGCCACTCGTAGGGTACTACAATGCTTTTTTCAAAACAAATGGGTAGTACCAGACTATGTATGCAGGCTTTTCTCATTAAAAAATTAAATCTCGATTTTTCTGAATTATTTAAGACATACATAGCTGAGCCCGCTTAACCAATTTTTAACGTAATGATTTCATTGTCACTATTCTTGGTGCATTGTTTTTAACAAAACGCTAAATTTATTTAGAAATCGAGTTTTTCAGCGGGTTCTGCTCTTGCAGAAAGGCACTTAGCAAAAAAATATTGGTTTGGTAAGAAGCAGATACTTACTAAAACAAAAATCCACTTTGGCAGTCGTAAGATGTCGTATTTGCTTTTTGCAGTATTTTAATCCTCATTTAAACAAATTATTTTATTGCTTGATATTTTACTCATTAATATTTGTTATTTACTTGATTCCTATTTTACTTACTTCTATTTCAATTTTTACTTTATTTAATTTTTTACTTAATTTTGAATATTTTTATTTAAGTCGATGAGTTAGTACTTCCATTATCCCTGAATTTTTGAGGTTTCTCCGAATTTTCTCTAGATGGAAATTTAATTTTAAGCAAAATATCAGAGAAAATCAGCATCCGTAAATGCACAATGTTCACACAAAATACAAAACGTTAATTTTTGGGGAGGTTTTGTAGAACTCCATCTCCCTCTGGGAAATTCAAGATAGGCTCAGAAAATTAATGGGGAACCCCTTAACATGTCAATACTTCCATTATCCCAAAATTTTCCCAAATAGAATATTTTCAAAGTCCCCACAGATAAATGAGCAGACATTAAAGCGGAATACAAAACGTTGATTTTCGGAGAAACTCTTTCCGTTCATGGAAATTTAGGGAAACCTCAGAAAGTGAAGCGGAAACCCTTTTATTATTTTTTTTTTTTGCAAGATCTCCCCGAAGACCGACATCCGTAAATATAGACACGTTAATTCGAAATGCAGGACGTTAATTTTCAGGGAGATTTCAGGAAGCACCATTTTCTGCTCAGCTTTAACTTCAAGTAATTGCTTTCCGACTAGTGACTGGGTGGATGTTACGGACACTTTCGGGGAGATTCATGGTAAGCTGGGAATAGCGAAAACACCGATATATGTTATAATTAAAGTAGCCCCTACTTCTTTAGATTTTTGCAGTTAGTCATAGCTTAAAGTTATAGTACAAAACTGAATACAAACATTCAGTTTGAAATCCCAGATTTCTATTCTCCTGTATTTTCCTTGTCACTCGTAATTTCAGCTTTACTCACAATTTAGACGTGGAATAAGAAAGATACCGAAAAAATCTTACATCTTTTTGGGTCTTCGTCCCCATTGTCAATTGTACCATTTTGCATCTGCCCACAGTCTGGTTCCCCATCGCACACCCAGTATTTGGATATACACTTTTTTGTTAATGGACATTGGAAACTTCGCGGTGGGCACTTT
The DNA here is from genome assembly GCF_032884065.1 of Artemia franciscana. Taxonomy (NCBI): domain Eukaryota; kingdom Metazoa; phylum Arthropoda; class Branchiopoda; order Anostraca; family Artemiidae; genus Artemia; species Artemia franciscana. The sequence continues at coordinate 24,412,525 of NC_088880.1, read as the reverse complement.
TTTGGTTCTGCAATTGAATTTGTTCATTAATAACAGAATCAAATTTTAAAATAAGAATAATACATAAAAAATCACAATATTTTACTACAAATCATTGAACGTGTGCTTACCTAAAACATTTGAAAGTAATTGAAATTGGTCGGAAATATCTGTATGCTGGGCAAGTACCTTTGGATACGATGGCTTTTCCCTAATTAAACACTCTGACCAGGGGGGCCACAACCTTACGAGACAGGAGGAGCCCACCCAGGGGAATCTCGGTATCTAGGTTACCTGGGATAAGGATCCTTAACCTGAAAATCAACAGTACAAAAAATGACAATTCAGCCTCAGATGCAGACACCCTTTCAAGATCTCAACAATCACCCGTCCACGGATATGCTGAGGACTCAGGGCTTTGAAACAGCTACTTAGCACACAGTCCACTTTCAAAGTCTTATTCCTGCAAAAAACTCTATCTGATAGACAAACAAGGTTTTAACAAAAGCATAGAAGATGACTCGACAAATGATTATAATGGTGCAACTAAGGAAGAATTCTATTCAGGTCTGTCCAGATATCTTGTAGCAACACCCCCCCTCTAATGATTTTCCTACGTGACCTAAACTGACCTCATTACCTTGTCATCGCGAACACCTATTTTCAACGTAAAAGCATCCGACCGAGAAAAAAAAAAAACGCCGTTGCAGAAGTTGGAAAATCAAAGGAGCCAAATACTCACCCGAAGTATGCTGTCAAGTCATCAAATGACTTCGGGCTCCTTGGCACTTAGTAGCAGCGAGGCCGCTTGAAAGGGTTTCAAAACGAAAACCAGGGTTGCAACGCAGCTAGTGTTGAGCAAGAGGAGTTTCCCGACAAAAGCTTGGTGAACCCAATGAAATACTCCAGATCGAAGAGCAACGAGAGAAGACAAGACTCTTTGGGGACATGGCCACCCATTGAAGACTTAACGGAGCGTGGAGCAAGCTCATTTACCAGTAGCAAACCCAGTTCGTTACAAAGAAAGCTGTTGGAATCGGACTAGCAACAAAAAGGAAAGACATGGGTAGTCTCTTAAAGCATCTCCAAGACCTCACAAAACCAAAACCCCTCATCAGGGTCAGACCAGTCTAGGCATGAGTCATTTCTTTCTGATGAAGGGATACGACAATAAGCCTGCACCTCTTGATAATAGTGGCATCCAGCCCAGCTGTCAAAGACCTGAAGCAGACGTTCCTCCAGATGAGTTTTCAACCCTTCAGAAATATAAATGCTTTAAAAGGATTGAAGAATAATAAAGCTGCTTATATACATGACCCAAACTCGGAGCTGCAAAAATAAGCAGAGCCTGCAATGGTGCCATGTCTGTGCACCCTGTTCTCCATAATCTGGCAAACTAAGAACATCCTCGAAAACTAGCGGTAGTGCGTCATCATCCCCTGGCCGAAGAGGAAGGGTTCTAGCAACGACTGTTCTAACTAAACAACATATGCGAAACTTTGCCAGGTTAAAGACAAAAATACAAGATACACAAATAACAATTATAACGTACACTAAACAAATATAAGCAGAATTCAATAGTTATTTTGTTATAAATGCACTAATTCACTTTTTAGAATATAAGTAATGAAAAGGCACAAAGATTGTTTAGTAGTTTTGATGCATACGGTTTTAATTTACCAATTAATTAGAAATGTATTGAAGATTCAGCATGGAAGTGAACCAAGTCCCTTTTTGTAATTTGTGTGCTCCACGTGAGTTAGACTCCATATCATTTGTCAGACAGAAGAGAAAAATACAAGACTTACCTCCTCAGAATACACAATTAGCAGAATTCAAACAGCTATTTTTCTTAAATGAACTAGTTTACTTGTTTGGAGTATTAGTAACACAAAGGCACAAAGATTGTTTTGTAGTCTTGAGGCGTTGGTTGCATAGGGTCTAATAGAACAATAAACATTTTAGTTTTACCTCTGGGAGGGTTGGGGGAGTGGTGAGAGCAAAGAGTTCTCAAAGAAAAGCAAATGCACAAGAAATTTCCTTTTTTGATACTCTCTAATAATTTTCTTTTTTTAAACACATTTTGAACCATAAAAGGAGAACTTGCTCTTCCTCAGATCAGATCCTTAGATGACAATTAAACCACCTATTTGAAAATAGCTGATATGGCCTAGTTCTATCGCTCTAATATCAACTTTTCTAATAATATTCAGCATTAGAATACATTTACAAGATCTATTTCAGATGAATGACCTTTCCCAGGGAAGGCTGGATGAAATTTAAGCGGAGGAGGCTACGAGTTCCCCGGGGAGTTTCCAAGGTAACAAGATAAATTGGAAATTTCATTTCAAGTTCATAAGATTCGGGCTACAGAGAAACTTAACAAGCACGTAGGATATATCAATATTCAACAGTACTTGTTATCCAAAGAGAAAATGCAAAAATAAAGATTTTCTTTAGGCAAAAAAAATCTTTACTGGAAAGGGAATATATTGATAGAAAATATTGAAACAAAATATTAGTTTTGTAGCTAATAGTCTACCCTTTAACGGATTTGGTCTACCAATGTTTTTCTTATTATTATTTTCAAGTGACAAGCAAAATTAGATCAGGCCCCAGCACTGCTAAACTCAAAACTATGGATGAACTGAAAGTATATACAGAAATAGGTTTTTAAATTTTTCAAGATTGATGCGAGTCGTACAATAAAATTCCTATGCATTACGTTTCTTTAATTTATTACACATGGGCAAAACATGGTTTACATTTCAAAGCGAGACAACGAGGAAGTACGACGAGAAAAGATGAATATTAAAAGAAATGAAATATAAGAGGAAACATCCTTTCTGAAGCAGCGGTGAAAAAAAAACTGAACAAGAAACTCCCATGTTGAATTAGAATTAAATTTGTAATTGAGAATTTATTGCGTATTAAGGTTTTCTGAATATTAGTCTTCGAACAGGTTTGGTAGCACTGAAATTTTCATGAAATTGCGAAATATGATTAAGTGAATACGAAAGATCAGAATTAAAAAATAGCGCTGTAAGCGCTGATACATGGTTCCCTTGTAACACTTTCACCTTTCTTGATCGCTTTTTACATGGATTTTATTGGAATCTCTGCTTTGAACACTTTTCCTCTGAAACATCGCTTCCGGAGTCGCTTTGCGGATGATGTTATTTCTGTATAGAACCATGGAGAGACGTCACCAAAGATTATCTTGTTGTATCACAAATATTCTAACCTTCATGTTCACCTAAGAACTAGAACTAATCGTAAACTGCCGTTTCTGGACATCTTAATTTTCAAAAATCTTTCGGCCTTTATTTTTCTATCTATAGAAATCCCACACATAACAATGGGTATTTGCATTTTTCATTCAATTACTTCCCTTACGTAAAATGAGAGTGAAAATATCCTGACTTGATCGTGTCCTAAGAGTAACCTCTGATACACTCACACATACTCACATAGCCCTAGAAAACACATAAGGGTTTCGGAACCTGACGTTTTGTAGTCAATTCCGTCAATATTATATTCTAGTTTTGTTTGAACGCAAGTTCATATACTTGCTCATGTTCAAGGTTACACATTAGTTTTCAGGGGGGAGAGGAGGGGCGGATCAAAATTGAGAACTATATCCTACCAAATGTCACCCTTAATTGAGGTACCAGGAAAACTTGTCATAGCCCTATTTACGACGCTCTCCTTAATTCTGATCTTTAATTATTTTTTTTTCAAAGTAACACACCCCAACCTATTGTTAAATTCTAGTACTACCAAAATCATCAAGATTAGTATTTAAAAAAAACTTAAGATAAACAAATTCTCACCTCAAAGTTTAATCAAATGAAAAAAAAATAAATCCAACTCACTTTCACTGGGACAATACTTCAACTTCTGGTCGTTCTTAGAATCAGCTGGGAAATCCCCTCTTCAGTGGAAAAGTTGTCCCGCAAATAGCCCCTCCTCCATGCCATAGTAGAAATTTGCTCCCAGAGAAAGTTCCCTCTAGAAATTCATCCCGTGGAAACTCCCCTATGGAGAATTTCTCTCGTGGAAATCCCCCTCCCCCAACTGAAAGATACTTTAGACAATTCTAACCCGGTAAAATTTCCCGTGGAAGGTTCCCCTTAACATTTTCATATGTAAAATTGAGTTGGCAATGAGAAAGTAAGACAAATAAAAAAATTTCGTATATGACTTCTAACAAATTTCTTGAATATAAAATCCCCCTTGGAGAGTTTACCCAGCCTCCGTAAAATTTCCTCCCCAAGGATAATTCTCACCGAGGAAATCGGTCGAAATATTTGCCCTTTTCTCCTTTTCTTCACCGGCTGTTACATTCTGATACACTATGGTATCAAAATTTATTTGTAGCCACATGGATATTAATGATTATACTAATTCTTGTTCTACAGGTATGTATGGCTTGAATCTATAATCAAATGTCAAATTCCTTTGAAAAGCCGTCATCGTAGCCCGGATAAGACATTAGACTTGTAGTTCTTTGTTTATTATTTTTATTCTTCTTATATCAATCTCTCTTCTTCGTCATTGGTTATGCGAATTTTTTTATTAATGCTTATAAATAGAGACAACATTTCGGTATTAGCTAACAACTGGGACTATTAAAAATGAAGCATGCTAAGAAAACGATTCTTACTTAAAAACTGTAGTTAACATATTTTGAAGGCGCTTTCACTATAAATTCCCCCCCCCCCAATGTGAAAATATATAGCACAAATTATATATTTCCCAAGTGGTTCTCCGTTTATTGATTTCGTCAGCACTGATTCACTTCACGGGTACAGGGGTTGAAACTGGAGTGACGCATGGCAAAACGCATGGAAAATATATAATTTGGGCTATATATTCCAACACTAGGGGGAGGGGATAAAGTACAGTGGAAGCGCCTTGAAAACATATGGACTGCAATTTGTCTCCATATTATGCAGTGAGAATTGTTTTCTTAGCATTATTCCTTTTCAATAGCCCCAATTGTAGGCTAATTTTGGAGCCAGTTTTTTTACTCCAAAATTCGGATTCGGCCCTTGGGCTTGTGATAGAAATGTATCGAAATAAATATCTTATCAGCTATCTCCTATTCTGCCTTTAAATAGAAAAAGAAGTAAATTAGTTTTAATGCACCTCATGCGCTACCAATTGCTTTGATTCCTTTAGTAGACTATCTTTGTTTTTATTTCTTTTCAAAATATTTACATTAGCAATTTTTTGCATTTTGGTATCCTATAACTTCTGAATTACTTTTTTCTTCTTTTTTTCACACGGATTTAGTTATTACGCGAATCTTTAAAGTATGAGAAGAAAAACATGATATTTAGGAGAAACAAAATCAGGAATGAAATTTAAAGAAAGGAGATATAAATAAATCTTAAAATTAATAAATAAATTTAACAGAAACACTTCCAAAAAACAGGGGGGGAGGGATATATTATCCAAAATAATTTAATTTTTTATAAAATATATATCTACAATACATTACATTTTGGTATGTAATTACCATTTCATTACTTCATTCTACTTATTTTTTTCCTTTTTCACACAGATTTGGCAATTTAATTATTATGTGGAAAAAAAAAACTATTGATTAAATCAGTATTGTGAGTTTAGGAAAAGCAAAATCAGAAGTTATAAAAAAGCAAACATAAATAAATCTTAAACCTAAATCATACAAAACTGTCTTTTCAATTATAACTAAGAACATAAAGAAACAGTTATAGGAGCACTACCACAATAATCTATACGGGGGGAGGGATATTCGCGTTTGTTCTTAAAAGCCAGGAAAGGCTTCGGCTAAACGTGTTCTTAAAAGAAAACAAGCAAATTTCCAAAAAAAGGACTTAAAAGATGATACTTACTACAATCCTGCGGCTCATCAGAGCCATCGGCACAGTCTGGGGACTGATCACAACGCCATCTCAGTGGTATACACTTCAAGCCATCTTTACAAGCGAATTGATCTTTGTCACAGACAAGAACACCTAAAATAGTAATATAATTTATAAAATTATAAAATATAATTTAAAATATATTTTAAAATACAACAAATATAAAACATACATAAATAAGTATAATTAAGTAATTGGTAAGTTACACTTTCTAATTAAAAACTAATCCCTTCCGTTCAAATTCTTCTACTCAAGAGGCATGTGAAGTGTGTTATAAATTTTGTATAAATTGGCAATAATTAATTTGTTTATCCTTTATCTTGTTTCTTTCCTTGGGACTAACGTGAAGCTATGACTGACCTAAAATTCTATTTGTGTTTTCTTTGAATAGGACTATTGAAGCTGAAATTCAGTCTGTATACTCTTCATCTAAAAATAGGTTATAAATATATGTTGAAAATCATTCTGGCTGGACACCTATTCAGACAATTGAACCGGCCACGTAATGACGATGAAGATTTAAGATAAATTACAATTATTTCTTAATTAATCCTAAATGACCATTAGCCTGGTTTCTGCGGGTAAAAAACACTTAGCAAGATGATACTTTATAGAATTTGCTGTAGATAAGGTTTTTAAAAAAAAACTGTGTGATTTTAGGTAAGGTAGAGGATGTGTCGACCAGATTTTCACTCTTAGGTTGATAAGTGAGAAGTGTCTAAGTCATCAACACCTTTAGTCCTCAGTTTTAAAGATTACAAGCAAGCGTTTGATTCAGCTGATAGAAGAGCTCTAGCTAAGATCTTATCTTTGTATGGTGTATCAGACAGATACATAAAAGGGATTAGTGCTATGAATGAGAATAACATTGTTGCAGTTAAGGTAGGAAATGAGGCTAGTAGGTGATTTCGTATTAAATCAGGAGTTAAACAAAGTTGTGTCCTATCCCATTTACATGGATCATTTTTATGGACTTAGTTTTAAGGAGCACAAGAAATGCAATGGGAGAACACGGAATCAAATGGGGAAGTGAAACTTTGGGGAATCACTGGGGAAGTAAGTGCTGCTGTGAGTTGTTAGTAGTAGTAATAGGAACACAGAAGTGTTACCATAGCAGTGCTTTCATCAAATTAGTAGAGAGCAAATTGATTTTGGGCGTGAGGGGAAGTTCCACCCTAACCGCCTTACTATTAACGGTAAAGCCTAACTTTCGTAAAACAATGCTTTCAAAATTGAGATCATCCCAGAAAACGATGACCTCTTTAAAGCTTTTGAAAAAGAGCCCAAGACACACAAAAAAATCCTAAGGAAGATATGTTTACATTTTTAAGGGATGATCTGTTAGGAACACACCATTTTTTAGGATAATCGCCCCCGCTCTTCAATATCTATTACAAAAAAGAGGCATTGGGCCATATTAAGAAACAAAATAATAAAATATAATTAATAAAACGAAAAATGTATCAATACAAATAGCCTTATATAAAGACTAGCCAACAATTATGTACAGTTTTTGATGTGCTCCATGCTTATTCCAAGGAGTTACCCCTGCTACTAACCCCTGTGCACTAAATTTTTACATCTGTAATAGCAATGAACCCATTTGTCCATAGCATCCGTATTATATAATGTACTCCAAATACATTATTCCAAATGAGAAATTACCAGAGGTTGAATCCCCTCTCCGCTTTGATCGGAAAACCACTTACAAAAATTGGCAAAGTATGGCCCTAACATTGCACTTTTGACGGTTTTGGCACCCTCTCCCCCAAAATTATCCAATGACCTTTCATCTTCCTCAGCTAGCGGGTGTGCAGTAATGTATTCCCGTAAACCCGTTAGTAATACTGTATAAACATATATATAGCGCGCTTCATTATGCAAGGACAGTACATAAGTTTGGGGACGAACGCGGCACCATGTGGTAGCATGACCACTAAAAGTGAAATAGGATTTCATATAATCCCTTAATCAAATGGCTATCCCTGAGTAGAGCTATTAGACAGGTTGATGAATATGATGCTTCAACTATTATTAAGACATCACCCGTTTATGGGTTGTTTCACCACTTTTTACTTAGATTGCGTAATTTTTCTCGTGCTTGTAAATTTTATGGGGTAACCTTAAACTTAAGGAAATTCACTCATGTTGAATCCAAATAAAAACAGATTAGTTTGATATATTTATCATCGTCAAAGCTTTTTAAAGTTTCGATTACTATTAGCACGAGTCGCTCCTTATTTACAGTTTGTTACCACAAAATGTCTGATTTCAGGGCAGAATGACAATACAACTAACCCTGTGTTAAAATGACTTAAACCCAAGCATTAAACTACTATAACACGAACTGGTTTTTCTCCTGGTTCAATTCATATTGGCTAGCTGTTTTCTTCTTCTCGACATGACAATGTTTGGGACGGTACATCAGATACGAACGCAGAGGCACGCCCAATCTCCTCCAAAACCTTCAAATCCCCTGTGTTTTCCACTTAGTTTCTTATTCTTCCGAATAATTCGCCTCCATGTGCGTTCTTTCAAATATCCTCCGCTACCTTAAGTGCATTGACCATGTATATGATTTCATTTGAACCACTAATAAGGCAAGTCAATCCACCCCAGTTTTTAAAGCTTTTAGCATTTTAGCAATAGAGCTCTTGAGTCACTTATATATTTCACGCCGTAAAAAATGTATCTTATTTATCAATTTTATTTATTCTTTGGACTGAAGTTAATTGGATTAGGAGACTACTCACTAGTGCGCCTTCAACAGATGATGACCATTAGAAGGCTCCCCTTTGTCTTATAGCCTGCAGATTTCAGTATAATACACGCATTTTTCAATTTTATTTCTCTTCCCAAGAGCTATATTCTGACATCGAAACCTTAATTTACCATTCAAACCTTATTTTTTATGTCATTTTTTTATGCCAAGAATCTCATTCACCGAGTCTTTTGCACTTGGTTGTAAAGAATATTGATTAGATGTAGATGCCAAAGATTATTGAATAAATATGGTTGAATGTTATAAGAGGCAACGCTCTTGCTTTGGCCCTTAATTTTTAAGATTTAAAAATTGTTATTTTTTAATTTGATTTCTGAACATTTTTGAATTAATACATGTTTTGATTTTGGCTCACCGCACGTGAATATTTAAAACAAAATTTGCATATTAATATTTATTTTGGCTAAATGGCTTTCTCATAGTTTTAATCGGATGATTTTGAAAAAGGGGGGGATGAGACCTAGTTGCCCTCCAGCTTTTGGTTACTTAAAAAAATAACTAGAACTTTTTATTTTTTTAAGAACGTTTTATTAATAATAAATATACGTAGCTTACGAATTAACTAACGTAACGAACTTCTATATTAGTATACTTTTATTATGTATATGAGGGGGTTCGCCCCCCCCCCTCAATATCTCGCTCTTTACACTAAAGCTTGACTTCCGTCCCAATTCTTTAAGAATGACCCCTGAATCACAAATGTCGTAGAAGTAATAGTTGAAAGTACTAAAAATACTTTAGTGTAAAGAGCAAGGTATCGTGGAGGAGACGAGCCCCCTATATATATATATATATATATATATATATATATATATATATATATATATATATATATATATATATATATATATATATATATATATATATATATATATATATATAATATTTTCTGTTCGTGTCAAGTTTAATGCTGCTCCTTACTTTCAGTTGAAAAAGCTTTTTCATATTTATTTTCTCATTGTTTTTTTTAATAATTCTAGAAAATCCTGCGCCCCCTTCATTGAAATTATCTTCCCCCATGGAAATATCCTCCCACGTAACCACCCCCTCAAATCCCCCCAAAGCAAAAAAATCCCCCTGAAAACGTCTGTACACTTCCAAAGAACCATTACTATATATAAACACTGGTCAAAGTTTGTAACTTTCAGCCCCTCCCACGGGGACTGTGGGGGATTAAGTCGTCCTCAAAGCCATAGTTATTAGGTTTTTCGACTATGCTGAACAGAATGACTATCTAAAAATTTTGATCCGGTGACTTTTGGAAAAAGTGAGCGTGGGAGGGGGCCTAGGTGCCCTCCGATTTTTTATCACTTAAAAAGAGCACTAGAACTTTTAATTGAGATAGAATGAGCCCTCTCGCGAAATTATAGGACTAAAGGATCGATACAATCACCCCTGGGGAAAAAAACAAATAAACACGCATCCGTGACAGGTCTTCTGGCAAAAAATACAAAATTCCACATTTTTGTAAATAGGAGCTTGAAACTTCTACAGTAGGGTTGTCGGATACGCTGGATTTGATGGTTTGATTTTCGTTAACATTATATGACTTTTAGGGACTGTTTCCCTATTTTTTAAAATAAGGCAAATTTTCTCAGGCTCGTAATTTTTGATGGGTAAGCCTAACTTGATGAAACTTATATATTTATAATCAGCACTAAAATTTAATTCTTTTGAAGTAACTATTGGTATCAAAATTCCGTTTTTTAGAGTTTCGGTTACTATTGAGCTGGGTTCTTTTACCAACTTCTTTTACCACGAACTTTTAGAGAAAGAAACAGCATTTAAACTTAAAACGAACATAAATTATTACGTATATCTTTTAAAGATTTCTTTTACTGAAAGCAAGGAGCGTTATTAAAACTTAAAACGAACATAAATTATTCCGTATATGAAAGAGGCTGTCCCCTCCTCAACACCCCGCTCTTTACGCTAAAGTTTTTTATTGTTTTATAAAGTAGAGTTGTGAGAAATGGCCAAACTTCAACATAAAGAGCGGGGTGTTGAGGAGAGAACAGCCCCAATCATATATGGAATAATTTCTGATTGTTTTAAGTTTTAATGTCGCTCCTTACTTTCAGTTTTTTTAAACTTGTTTTTTTATTTAATTTTTATTTAGTCTTTCAACTTCTGCAACTTCAACTTGATTAATATCAATTAATTAATACATGCATCTCTTTTAACATCATTTTTTTATTTAATTTTTACTTAAGAGTCTTTTAAATTCTGCAACTTCAACTTTATTAATACCAATTAATTAATACATGCATGGTCCATGGTCTGTGAACGTAGGGAAAAACATCACATTCATATCTATCAATATTCGTAATACAAGATAAGGGAAATAAACACGGTCTTAGTTTTTTTCCTTTTCTTATGTTTTGTTAATTTTATATAGTGTTTTTTTCTGTTTTTCTCCTGTTGATAAAGACCAAAATATTCGGAGGTTAAGCCAAAATATTCAGACGAAATTTAGAACTATAATTGTTATAGCGAAAAAAGTTTTTCGGTAATTCTCTTTTGTCTTATTGAAAACCATATGCATTTTTCCATTGTTCATTTCGTTTTAATTGGTAATAACGTGGTGAATACTATGTAACAGATAATAAATTGAATCAGCATTATACACCATCCAAAAAAGTTCTGAAAAGATGTCAACACTGCATCATCCTGCTTGCATTGTTTCAATTGCTGTAGTAAACCAACCACTGATAAATGAATCGATCCGGACTTAGAAAAAGTGCAAATCTATTACGGAAAAGAAACAGCGTTGACACGCAAACAAATAGTTTGCAATAAACGTAGATCAATTCCAGGGACTGAGGCCAAACATGCCATTCTTTTTTCTTTATCTTTTTTTATATAAATAAATTTGAATCTCCTTTACACGTCACTGCAAAGAATTTATGGCACATGACCGGAATCCAAAAAGAATTTATCGGGACTTAAAAATAGCTTCAACATAAATAAAAATGACACTTAAAAACAAATTAGGACTACTTGCCAAATATTTTACACAAATAAAACAGCAATGCGACAAAAATGATTACATGTACCGAAATACCTTCCAAAAAAATTATAGCAACAATCTGGTTAATCAAATCCTTAATTGTATCCTTTAAAAAGCTGCTCTGTTCAGTGGAAACCGAACCTCTAAAACAGAATTTTGATGTCAAAAGAATTTTTTTACGCGCATTTCAGACATAAATTTAAAATTTTTGGAATGCACCTATAAAAGAATTATTAAAAAGGGGGCTCAATTGAAAGCGAATCGGAAGTCTACAGCATCAAAAAAGACATTTTTAGAAACAGCAACGTACATGCACGCAAGTCCTTCAAATGCATGTGGACCGGAGCAACTTACCCCCAAAACCTCCTGGACTGCCTAATTAACCCATACAGCTCATCTCGGCTGATTCATCAATAACGTTTCTGGTTCTCTTTAACTATGAAAAGACTTTGCGTAGGAAGATTGCATTGATATTTTTACTTGCACAGAGGAGGGGACCTAACCTGAGTGATGGATGCTTTTTAAAAGGCTTTAATATCTTCAAAAAATAGAAATCAAATCAACAGTTGGGAAAAACAGAAAGACAGTTCATTTGAATGGATTACTTCTTTTATTCTAGTGCTCTTTTTAAGAATTAAAAAAAATTGTATCTAATTAGCTGAAGTTTCCAGTCATTTTTCTCTCACAAAAAAACTTAAATTGTAGGAACAGCACGTTGGATTTTTTTTTATGCCGTCTACAGTTTATTGCTAGGAAATGGTAAGGGTGTAAACTCTGAAGTATTTGCAGAATCTGAAGCTAAGGCTCAACTGATGAATGTGGTATTACATCTTAAAAAGCTGCTCATAATTCTTGCCTTGGTCAAAACAAAAGTTTCAGCTTGTAGTTCAGCCAGAATTTAGAGTATGGGTTCTAAAGTTAAGTTATATAGTCTAAACCAGAAAGAAAAGCCTGAAGTTGTGTTGCCAAGTTTTTGCTACTCGAGCAATGTGCCTGTTTTCAATTCAACAGCTAAAAGAGAAGAAATGAGCAGACACAAGTTTCAAATTGAACCTTAAACTAATAATTTTTTTTTATTATAAGAAATAGCAAAGGAGTCAAAAAAGGAGCAATTTTCAATTCGGTTCGAAAGTGGTGAAAATTCACTTTTACAAGCGGTTTCTGTTTGTGATTAAATAAAAAAAAAAAGTTTTCTTTAAATGAAAGTAAGGAGCGACATTAAAACTTAAAACGAACAGAAATTACTCCGTATATGAAAGGGGCTTTTCCTCCTCAACGCCCCACTCTTTACGCTAAAGTTTGACTCTTTCTCTCAACTCTACTTCTTAAAACAGTAAAAAAAAACTTTAGCGTAAAGAGCGGGGCGTTGAGGAGGAAAAGCCCCTTTCATATACGGAGTAATTTCTGTTCGTTTTAAGTTTTAATGTCGCTCCTTACTTTCATTTAAAAAAACTTTTTTTTTATTTAATTTCTGGACGTTTTTTAATTAATGAATGTTTTGATCTTGGCTCTCCGCACATAAATAATTAAAACGAAACTTGCATATTATTATTATTATTTTTTTTTTTGGCTAAATGGCTTTCTCATAGTTTTAATCGGAAGATTTTGAGAAAAAAGGAGTGAAGAAGGAAGCCTAGTTGCCATCCAAATTTTGATTACTTAAAAAGGCAACTAGAACTTTTAATTTTTAACGAACATTTTCATTAGTAAAACATATACGTAATTTACGAATTAACTTACGTAACGAACTTCTATATTCGTATATTTTTATTGCGTATATGAGGGGTTCACACCTCGTCGATACCTCGCGCTTTACACTAAACCTTAAATTTTGTCCCTATCCCATAAGAATGACCCTTGAATCACAAAGGTCGTAGAATAAATAATTGAAATTACTAAAAATACCTTAGCGTAAAGAGCGAGGTATTACGCGGAGGTAAACCCCTCATATGCGTAATAATTTCTACTCGTTTTAAGTTTTAATGCTGCTCCTCACTTTCAGTAGAAAAAAAAACTTTTCATATTTATTTTTTCATTGTTTTTTTTTAAATAATACTAGAAAATCCTGCACCCCCTTCATTGAAAGTCTCTTCCCCCATGAGAAGTTTTTCCATGGAAAGATCCTCCCACGTACCCCCCCCCCACCTCAACTCTCCCTCCCAAACCAAAAAAATCCCCCTGAAAACGTCCGTACACTTCCCAGTAACCATTACTATATGAAAACACAGGTCAAAGTTTGTAACTTGCAACCCCTCCCAAGGGAACTGCGGGGGAGTAAGTCGTCCCCAAAGACATCGTTATTAGGTTTTTCGAATATGGTTAATAAAATGGCTATCTCAGAATTTTGATCCAGTGACTTTGGAAAAAAATGAGCGTGGGAGGGGGCTTAGGTGCCCTCCAATTTTTTTGGCCACTTAAAAAGGGCACTAGAACTTTTAATTTCCGTTAGAATGAGCCCTCTCACGACATTCTAGGACCACTGGGTCGATACGATCACCCCTGGGAAAAAAACAACAAATAAACACGCATCCGTGATTTGTCTTCTGGCAAAAATGCGAAATTCCACATTTTTGTAGATAGGAGCTTGAAACTTCTATCATGAGGTTCTCTGATACGCTGAATCTGATGGTGTGATTTTCGTTACGATTGTATGACCTTTAGGGGGTGTTTTCCCCTATTTTCTAATATTAGGCAAATTTTCTCAGGCTCGTAACTCTTGATAGGTAAAACTAATCCTGATGAAAGTTATATATTTATAATCAGCATTAAAATGCGATTTTTTTTTATGTAACTATTGGTATCAAAATTCCATTTTTTAGAGTTTCGTTTACTATTGAGCCGGGTCGCTCCTTACTACAGTTCGTTACCACGAGCTGTTTGACATCAGCTGAATCTATTGTTTAGTCATATGAATTCTCTAAATAAAGAATTTTCGATCACTGCACTTTCTCTTTCCCCATTTTTTGCAGAAAGCCAGGCCTGTTCCGCTTGTTTGAAGCGGAAATGTGCAAAGATTTTAAATTGATGTTACTGCGAGCAAAAAATTGGCATCGACCTTCCAACTACCCATGCCCCTCGAACCAAAAACTTTTAGCGGAAAGGTAAGCATGCTTTTTGAATCAGAAACATCCAATGATTTTCAATCGCTATTATTGGAGATCCGAAGTTATTCTGTGGCCCCTGCAAAGTTGCCCCCCCATCAAAATCACCAACAGTAGCTGACAAAGGTCCCACCTAAGGACTTCTGGCGGAAACATAGAAATGTTGCACCTTGCTTACATCGAAAACATATACTCATTTTCAATCTATGTGATTTGAGGCAAAAAGTGGGCTCCTGGCCTGTCAAGCAATCCCCTCTACTCATTCTCTGCAGAGGTGTGGTTATGTCGCACCGCACGTGAAATAGAATCAAGCAAGGAAGTAGTACATTTTAATGGAGTAATGGGACAAAAGGGAAACCATGGAGCCTCCAACCCCCCTTCCCGCAACACTGACTTTTTAGTAGAACAGTAGACATGTTCCAGCTTGTTCTAACTATGAATCAAGCAAGAACGTCCAGAATGCAGGCTTTGAGAACTAAAGTGAAATAGTAACCACTTCAACAACCATAACACCTTCCACTCTCAAATTGTTAGAAGAAAGGTAAGCAAGTTACACCTCGTTCGTGTCAAAACCGTTTTGACCAAAGACGTATAACAATTTCCAATTCGTGTTATTTAAACCAAAAAGTATACACAGTGATATCTATCTCCTCCTACCCATCTTCAAAACAGAAGAAAGGTGAGAATGCTGAATCGAGTTTAAAGCG
Organism: Artemia franciscana; assembly: GCF_032884065.1. Classification (NCBI taxonomy): domain Eukaryota; kingdom Metazoa; phylum Arthropoda; class Branchiopoda; order Anostraca; family Artemiidae; genus Artemia; species Artemia franciscana. Next base: position 24,397,034 of record NC_088880.1, on the reverse strand, counting down.
GAATTAAAGAACTGTCAGCCTGGATGATCAGTCTGAATCTTTATAGACTAGTACTACGGTAAAATTTTCAAAGTTCGTCAAATAATTCATTGTCTTGAACATGTCCATTATCTAAAACCAAATTTTGACAAAAACACTAAAACTTATTGTTCGTGCCACTTTAGAAACTCGTTATAGCATTGAGGCATAACATGGAGGCAAATTGAAAAACGCTCCTCTATTCCACCTACTTGAATCTACTGCCTATGTTTCTAAGCCATTTTATTTTCTCTATAATATTACTTCAGACTTATTCAGAAAGTCTTGCATTTCCACCCTGGGGACGTCTACTTTTCAGTGGGCCATCCAGCCGAGGTAAATAATCCAGAGGTTCATTGAAAATTTTATTTAGGTTTGAACTAACAAATCTAATAAGACACGTATACTAGGGTACAAATTTGAGTAATATGGTACTATGCTACCTCGAAAACTTAAATTTAAATCTTATAGCCTAACAACTTACCTAAAGAATGGTCGACACTAGAAATGACGCAAAGTAAAGAGTTACTTGCCATTAACGCATTATTTCTCCCCTGGCAAAAGAAGCTTGACACCTCAGTGAAGTCACGTGCCTTTAAGATATTAAATAAAAAAACAAGTTTTTGTAACGGTAAGTAAGGAGCGACATTAAAACTTAAAACGAACAGAAATTACTCCGTATATGAAAGGGGCTTTTCCTCCTCAACGCCTCGCTCTTTACGCTAAAGTTTGACCCTTTCTCTTAACTCTACTTTTTAAAACAGTAAGAAACCTTAGCGTAAAGAGCGGGGCGTTGAAGAGGAAGCAGCCCTTTCATATACGAAGTAATTTCTGTTCGTTTTAAGTTTTAATGTCGCTCCTTACTTCCCGTTAAAAAAAACTTGTCTTTTTTATTTAATTTCTGAACGTTTTTGAATCAATACATGTTTTGATTTTGGCTCTCCGCAGATGAATAATTAAAACGAAATTTTCATGTTTATTTTTTTTCCTCATATGCGTAATAATTTTTGTTCGTTTTAAGTTTTAATGCTGCTCCTTACTTTCAGTAGAAAAAACTTTTCATATTTATTTTTTCATTGTTTTTTCAAATAAAGCTAGAAAATCCTGCACCCCCTTCATTGAAATTCTCTTTTACCATGAGAATTCTCTCCATGGAAATATCCTGCCACGTAACCCCCCCCCCCTCAACTCCCCCCTAAACCAAAAAATCCCCCTGAAAACGTCTGTACACTCCCCAGCAACCATTACTATATGTAAACACAGGTCAAAGTTTTCAACTTGCAGCCCCTCCCACGGGACTACGGGGGAGTAAGTCGTCCCTAAAGACATAGCTGTTAGGTTTTTTGACTATGGTGAATAAAATGGCTATCTCAGAATTTTGATCTGGTGACGTTGGGGAAAAAATGAGCGTGGGAAGGGGCCTAGGTGCCCTCCAATTTTTTGGTCAGTTAAAAAGGGCACTAGAACTTTTAATTTCCGTTAGAATGAGCCCTCTCGCAAGGTTCTAGGACCACTCAGTCGATACGATCACCCCTGGGAAAAAACAAAAACAAAAAAATAAGAAAACAAATAAACACGCATCCGTGATCTGTCTTCTGGCAAAAAATGCGAAATTCCACATTTTTGTAGATAGGAGCTTGAAACTTCTACAATAAGGTTCTCTGATACGCTGAATCTGATGGTGTGATTTTCGTTAAGATTGTATGACTTTTATGGGGTTTTTCCCCCTATTTTCTAAAATGAGGCAAATTTTCTCAGGCTCGTAACTTTTGATGGGTATAACTGATCTTGATGAAACTTGTATATTTAAAATCAGCATTAAAATGCAATTCTTTTGATGTAACTATTGGTATCAAAATTGCATTTTTTAGAGTTTCGGTTACTATTGAGCCGGGTCGCTCAATTACAGTTCGTTACCACGAACTGTTTGACTATTCTTCTACCGGACATTTTATATTAAAACTTTCTATACTTTCTATGTCTCATTCGCCCACTGAAACTTTAGTCATCCAATCAAAATATTCAAATTTTATCATTCAATCAAGAGCTCTACTTTTCGGTGGGCCATCCAGCTGAGATAATCTAGAGATTCATTCGAACCCATTTATAGGATGCTTGAATCATCAATGGAGTTGAGGTAAAGCTCAGAAAATACTTGAAAAATATTTTAAATATAAAATGCTTAAATAAGTAGGCTATATGCAGGCTTATCGAGCAGGCCCTTTCAGCAAAGGAGAGTTGTTAGCTGGCATAAAGTCTTGAAGTCTGAAACAAAACATAGCAAATCCATACCAAGAAAGCATCGTTGAAAAATTGTATTTCGGTTAGAACTTACAAATCAAACAGTTCATGGTAACGAACTGTAGTAAGGAACGACCCGGCTCAATAGTAACGAAACTCTAAAAAAAGGAATCTTGATACCAACAGTTACATCAAAAGAATCACATTTTAATGTCGATTTTAAATACATAAGTTATCAAGTTTAGCCTTACCCATCGAAAGTTACGAGCATGAGAAAATTTGCCTTATATTAGAAAATAGGGGAAAACACCCCCTAAAAGTCATACAATCTTAACGATCAGATTCAGCGTAACAGAGAACCCTAATGTAAGAGTTAGAGCGTATCAGAGTTCCACAAAAATGTGGAATTTCGTATTTTTTGCCAGAAGACAGATCACAGATAAGTGTTTATATGGGTTTTTTTTCGAGGTGATCGTATTGACTCAGTGGTCTTAGGATGTCGCGAGAGGGCTCATTCTAACAGAAATAAAAAGTTCTATTGGCCTTTTTAAGTGACCAAAAAATTGGAGGGCAACTAGGCCCTCTCCCACGCTTATTTTTTTCCTCAAAGTTACCGGATCAACATTCTGAGATAGTCATTTTATTCACCATAGTCGAAAAACCTAAAAAATATGTCTTTGGAGACGAATTACTCCCCCGCAGTCCCCGTGGGAGGGGCTGCAAGTTACAAACTTTGACCAGTGTACATATAGTAATGGTTATTGGGAAGTGTACAGACGTATTTAGGGGGATTTTTGGGTTTGGGGGGAGGGGTCTAGGGGTAGGAGGGGGGTTACGTGGGAGGATCTTTTCATGGAGGAATTGGTCATGAGGGAAGAGAATTTCCATAAAGGGGCGCAGGATTTTCTAGCATTTAAAAAAATGAAAAAATAAATATGAATGAGTTTTTTCAACTGAAAGTAAGAAGCAGCATTAAAACTTTAAACGAACAGAAATTATTACGCATATGAGGGGTTCACCTCCTCCTAATACCTTGCTCTTTACGCTAAAGTATTTTTAGTAATTTCAACTATTTATTCTATGGCCTTTGTGATTCAGGGGTCATTCTTAAGGAATTGGGACAAAATTTAAGCTTTACTGTAAAGAGAGAGTTATTGACGAGGGGGCGAACCTCCTCATATAAGTAGTAAAAACATACGAATATAGAAGTTAGTTATGCAAGTTAATTCGTAAGTTACGTATATTTTTTCTAATAAAAACGTTCGTAAAAAATAAAACGTTCTAGTTGCCTTTTTAAGTAACCAAAAAATTGGAGGCTAACTAGGCCTCCTCCCCCGCTCCTTTTTTCTCAAAATCGTCCGATAAAAACTACGAGAAAGCCATTTAGCCAAAAAAATAAATCAATATACAAATTTCGTTTTAATTATTGATGCGCAGAGAGCCAAAATGCATTAATTCAAAAACAGTCAGAAATTAAATAAAAAAAAACAAGTTTTTTTAACTGAAAGTAAGGAGCGATATTAAAACTTAAAACGAACAGAAATTACTCCGCATATGAAAGGGGCTGCTCCCTCCTCAACGCCCCATTCTTTACGCTAAAGTTTTTTACTGTTTTAAAAAGTAGAGTTGAGAGAAAGAGTCAAACTTTAGCTTGAAGAACGGGGCGTTGAGGAGGGAACCAAATTTAGGCTATATATTTGCATATTAGGGGGGGGGTATTGGTAAAGTATAGCAGGCCTGCATGGCTGATGTGTTAGGTACAATTATTCTGCATATTATAAAGTAAGAATTATCTTCTCACTCCACACTGTCCAAATACTTTACCAACCGCAACCCTCCAATGTACAATTATATAGCCCAAATTGTATATTTCTCATTGATTCTGTCACTTGTCTTTGTCTTTTCTCATGCTAAGTTGAAAGAACTAACGAAAAAAACCACTTTTACAGTGTCAATTGATGAACAACTTGAGTGATTATACTATACATTATATATATATATATTATATAGCTACATTATATATATATATTATACATTATATATATATTATATTATACAAGCAGAAAAACGCTACATTATACAAGCAGAAAAACGCATAAAAAATTGTTTATATACATTCTATTATCATGAAAAGAGAAATCACCAATGCTACAGCACAAACACAAAAAAAAAAAAAAAAAAAAAAAAAAAAAAAAAAAAAAAAAGAGACAGAAGGAGAAAAGGAAGACTGTTTTCCTAAATTAGTGATTAATATAGACCAGCACTTGAATGAGGCCTTAACCCTACTCATCCATACAATCACATAGGTCAAACAGCATAGCCACACACAATCAACCATAAAGAATAATCCATGGACAGGCAGTCATGTCGTCAATAAGTATAAGTCGTCATTTACCGAACAATAGAAAAAATAATGTTTTAACAGGTCGGGCAAAGATTTCGGGAGGTGGGTCAAACCCAAGTCCCCTTCTTGGATACGGCCTTGATCCCAGACCAAAATCCAAAATATTAGGGATACAAAAACTATATCTTATTTTTCGCTTCTCCGGCTTCAAAATGACATACATGAATTTTTAGACTGGTTAGAACCCTATGCAAGAAAGAAATTTAAACTAATGTTGGCAGCATCAGCTTGAGATGTCCAAAATTAGGCTTAAAATTTGTTTAGTCTCTGATATACTTACAAGGCATGAATAAAAGGATAGGTTGACTTTTTTTATCTCATGAAAACAAAATTATTTGTTTTCTATCAGATTAGGACTTGGGGAGAATCTAGACAGAAACAAGGAGACCTCAATTACGAATGAAGAGAAGAGCAATGGACAAGCAATGGCAATATTGATTTATGCCCCTCAAAAAGGGTTCAAATTTATCTTCTGACCGGCTTGCAACTTACCGGCCCTGTATACTAGACCAAACAAAGCTAAAAGGAAAACTCTGTTTCAGAAAAAAAAATGATTCATGAGACAAACACTGCTAAAACCCGACAAATAAGACAAACCCAAAGGCCTATTCCCAGCCCCGATGCAACTCATTATTTTCATAAATTGCTAAATAGAACGCGTCTTAGGGTATTTTATGAATCAACTCCGCTCTCACGAGTCTTATAGTTCAGTGAAGACTAAAAAGCACATACCATTCACAACTTTTCCGAGTTTTGTTGCATCTTTGCTTTCCAGTGAAGCAACCAAATTTGATGAAGATAAGACTAAGCAGAGGAAAAGTATCTGCATTGCGAATCAATCTGCTATCTGTGCAAAATCATAGCAACATCTGCAAAGATAACTAAATGAGCCAAATAGTCATGATTTATTTCAAACGCACTAAAAAGAATATAATTTTGTAATTTTTTTTTATTATTTTGTTAATTATTTAAGTCATTCGAGACCATAAGGTCGAACAACAGATCACTATTGTTGATAAGTGAAGAGTTGAGCCAAAATCAAATTGGGGTAACCATTAAAAAAAATCTAACGCGTAAACTTGTAGAACTTAAGAAAACAATTTTTGAAAAATAAAAGTATAACCATAATTTAAAGCTTTAGATTCTTAGCTATGGCACAGTCATTTGAAGGATTACATACTAACCGTAAAAAAAACACAGATATGCAATGTATACATTAAAAACGATGGTGGGTTTTGAATTCTTTTTCTGTGCGTGCCTAAATTAAACTAAACAAGAGCTAAGAGCTCATATGGCACTTGTGACGAGATCGGAAGAGCCAAGAGCAAAGAGCTCATACGGTATGAGCTCTGGCAAAATTCTAAGAATAAATAGATTGCTTTAAAAGGAAAATCAGAGGCTTAATGCCGGTCGGGATTTAAAATAAGAGTTCTGAGTCACGAGGTCCTTCTAGATATCAAAATTCATTAAGATCTGATCACCTACTCGTAAGTTAAAAAGACCTCAATTTTTCCTCTCCCTTCAGCCCCCAAGATGGTCGAATCGGGGAAAACGACTTAATCAAGTCAATTTGTGCAGCTCCCTGACACGCCTACTAATTTTAACCGTCCTAGCACGTCCAGAAGCACCAAACTCGCCATAGCGCCGTACCCCACCCACTAACACCCCCAAAGAGAGTGGATCCAGTCCGGTTACGTCAATCACGTATCTACGACATTTATAAGCGTTATCCAAGATTTCCCATTTCCCCCTCCAACTCCCTCCAATGTCAACAGATCTTGTCGGGATTTGAAATAAGAGCTTTGAGACATGAGTTCCTTCTAAATATCAAGTTTCATTAAGATCCAGTCACCCGTTCTTAAGTTAAAATATCTCAATTTTTCAATATTTTTCCAAATTAATAACCCCCAGCTCCCCTAATGAGAACGGATCCCTTCCAATTATGTCAATCACGTATCTAAAACTTGTGTTTATTCTTCCCCTGAAGTTTCATTCCGATCTCTCCTCTCTAAGCGTTTTCCAAGATTTCCGATTTCCCCCTCCAGCTCCCCCCAGTGTCACCGGATCTGGTCGGGATTTAAAATGAGAGTTTTAAAGCACAAGATCCTTCTGAAAATCAAATTTCATTAAGATCTGATCATCCTTTCGTAAGTTACAGATACCTCATTTTTTCTAATTTTTCCGAATTACTCGCCTCCCCGACTCCACCAAAGGTAGCATATCCGGTCCGTTTATTTCCGTCACATATCTTCCACTTGTGCTTATTCTTCCCACCAAGTTTCATCCTGATTTCTCCGCTTTAAGCGTTTTCCAAGATTTCCCGCCCCCTCCCAATGACACTGGATCCGGTCGGGATTTAAAATAAGAGATCTGAGTTACGAGGTCCTTCTAAATATGAAATTTCACTAAAATCCGAACACTCCTTCGTAAGTTAAAAATACCTCATTTTTCTAGTTTTTAGAATTAACCCTCCCCCCTCCTACCTCCCCCAAAGAGAGCAGATAAGTTCCGGTTATGTCAATCACGTATCTAGGACTTGTGCTTATTTTTCCCACCAGGTTTCATCTCGATCCCTCCACTCTAAGCGTTTTCCAAGATTTTAGATCCCCCCAACTCCCCCAAATGTCACTGGATCCGGTCGGGATTTATAACTAGAGCTCTGAGACACGATATCCTTCCAAACATCAAATTTCATTAAGATCCGATCACTCCTTCGTAAGTTAAAACTACCTCTTTTTTTAATTTTCCAGAATTAACCCTCCCCCCCCCAACTCCCCCAAAGAGATCGGATCCGTTCCGGTTAATGTCAATCACGTATCTAGGACTTGTGATTATTTTTCCCACCAAGTTTCATCCCGATCCCTCCACTCAAAGCGTTTTCCAAGATTTTAGGCCCCCCAAATCCCCGCAATGTCACCAGATTCAATCAAGATTTAAAATAAGAGCTCTGAGACACGATATCCTTCCAAACATCAAATTTCATTAAGATCCGATTACTCCTTTGTAAGTTAAAAATACCTCATTTTTTCTAATTTCTCAGAATTAACCCTCCCCTCCCACCCAACCCCCAAAGAGAGCGGATCCGTTCCGGTTATGTCAATCATGTATCTAGGTTTTGTGATTATTTTTTCCACCAAGTTTCATCCCGATCCCTCCACTCTAAGCGTTTTCCAAGATTTTAAGTCCCCACCCCAACTCCCCGCAATGTCACCGGATACGGTCGGGATTTAAAATGAGAGCACTGAGACATCAAATTTCATTAGGATCCGATCACCAGTTCGTAAGTTAAAAATACCTCCCCCACAGATGGTCGAATCGGGGAAATGACAATTTCTAATTTAATCTGGTCTGGTTCCTGATACACCAGCCAAATTTCATCATCCTAGCTTACCTGGAAGTGCCTAAAGTAGCAAAACCGGGACAGACAGACAGACCGACAGAAGTTGCGATCGCTATATGCCACTTGGTAGATACCACGTGCCATAAAAACAGTTTTTTCTTGCAAACACAAGTCAAAAATAACAACGATTTAACGATTTCCACAACGCTTTACTATCTAAAAACTGACAAAGTTTTAAAATTAGCTAAAGATAAAGTTTTTTACAAGAAAATGGGAGTGTTCATCCTCTTTAACACCAACTGCTTGCTTGATTCAAACATATTCTTTAAAATGAAGGGAGGTCAGGTTTTGAATCGCCCTCCATATTTAACTTATGTATCTCTGATCAAAAAAGGGAGAAAATACAGTTTTTGAGGTTGTAGACATCCCTGTTCCTCCAAAATATACATAGACATCAGCCCTAATACCAAGTGCACAACTATCCAACATTCTATAGCCATTACCCTTTTGGATAAATGGCTTATAATAGTAGCCCACTTGTTAAGTTCAGTATTATTGATTAACAATGTGTGTGCAAAAACAAGACAAAAATGAAACTATATCCCCCTCCAGTGGGCTATATGACCCAAAGAATAGGAATGGAACAAGCGAAATAAAAAATCGAACAATAAAATAGAAAATGCAATCTGACGTCATTTATCACTAATAATCAACTAGAATCAAGCAACAGGATAATCCACATATTATCCTGCAAAAAAAAAAAAAACAAGAGCTAAGAGCACATATGGCACTTGTGACGAGGCAAGAAGAGCTAAGAGCCAAGAGATCATATGGTATGAGCTCTAGCAAAATTCTATGAGTCAATAGATTGATTTAAAAGGAAAATAAGAGGCTTAATGCCGGTCAGGATTTAAAATAAGAGCTCTGAGTCACGATGCCCTTCTAAATATCAAAATTCATTAAGATTTGATCACACAAAATTTCACTAAGATCCGATCACCTATTCGTAAAATAAAAATACCCCAATTTTCACGTTTTCCAAGATTTCCGGTTTCCCCCTTCAACTCCCCCCCCCAATGCCACAGGATCTGGTCAGAATTTAAAATTAGAGCTTTAAAGCGCAAGACCCTTCTAAATATTAAATTTCGTTAAGATCTGGTCACCCTTTCGTAAGTTACAAATACCTCAAATTTCAAAATTACCCCCCCCAACTCCATTTTAGAGAGCAGATCCGGTTCGATTATGTCAGTCACGTGTCTTAGACAGGTTTTTATTCTTCCTATCCAATTTCATCCTGATCTCACCACTTTAAGTATTTTCCGAGATTTCCGATTAACCTCAACTGCCCCCCCCCCCAATTACGCTGGATCCGGTTGAGATTTTAAATAAGAGATCTGAGTCACGAGGTCCTTCTAAATATGAAGTTTCGTGAAGATCCGATCACTCCTTTGTAAGTTAACAATACGTCATTTTTTCTAATTTTTCAGAATTAACCCCCTCCCCCCAATAGAGCGGATCCGTTCCAATTATGTAAATCACGTATCTAAGACTTCCGCTTATTTTTCCCACCAAGTTTCATCCCGATCCCTCCAATCTAAGCGTTTTCCATGATTTTAGGTTCCCCCCACCCCAAACTCCTCCCAATGTCACCAGATCCGGTCGGGACTTATAACAAGAGCTTTGAGACACGATATCCTTCTAAATATCAAATTTCTTTGAGATCCGATCACCCGTTCGTAAGTTAAAAATACCTCATTTTTTCTAATTTTTCAGAATTAACCCCCCCCCCCCCCCAACTACCCCAAAGAGAGCAGATCCGTTTCGGTCATGTCAATCATGTATCTAGGACTTGTGCTTATTTTCCCACCAAGTTTCATCCTGATCCCTCCACTCTAAGTGTTTTCCAAGATTTTAGGTTTCCCCCTCCCAACTCCCCCCCCCCCAATAGGACCAGATCCGATCGAGATTTAAAATAGGAGCTCTGAAACACGATATCCTTCTAAATATCAAATTTCATTGAGATTCGATCACCCGTTCGTAAGTTAAAAATACCTCATTTTTTCTAATTTTTCAGAATTAACCCCCACCCCCCCAACTACCCCAAAGAGAGCAGATCCGTTCCGGTTATGTCAATCATGTATCTAGAACTTGTGCTTATTTTTCAAACCAAGTTTCATCCCGATCCCTCCACTCAAAGTGTTTTCCAAGTTTTTGGTTTCCCCCTCCCAACTCCCCCCCCCCAATGTCACCAGATCTGTTCGGGATTTAAAATAAGAGCTCTGAGGCACGATATCCTTCTAAATATACAATTTCATTGAGACCCGATCACCCGTTCGTAAGTTAAAAATACCTCATTTTTTCTAATTTTTCAGAATTACCCCCCCCCCCAACTACCCCAAAGAGATCGGATCTGTTCCGGTTATGTCAATCATGTATCTAGGACTTGTGCTTATTTTTCCCACCAAGTTTCATCCTGATCCCTCCACTCTAAGTGTTTTCCAAGATTTTAGGTTTCCCCCTCCCAACTCCCCCCCCAATGTCACCAGATCCGGTCGGGATTTAAAATAAGAGCTCTGAGACACTATATCCTTCTAAATATCAAATTTCATTGAGATTCGATAACCCGTTCGTAAGTTAAAAATACCTCATGTCACTTGGTTTATACCAAGTGCCATAAGAACTAACAGAACGAAAGGTGACACCAAATTCTTACAGCCAACCCAAGAATGATATATATAACACGCCCTTTATAAGCAACTCAAGAATAACATGAAACTAATTTCTATACACACAAAAAAAGAAAAAGAAACAGGGATAGACATAATATATTAAATATGGCACTTGTATATGGTTCATATGGCACTTGTGACGAGGCAAGAAGAGCTAAGAGCCAAGAGCTCATATGGTATGAGCTCTAACAAAATTCTAAGAATCAATAGATTGATTTAAATGGAAAATCAAAGGCTTAATGCAGGTAAGGATTTAAAATAAAAGCTCTGAGTCACGATGTCCTTCTAAATATCAAAATTCATTCAGATATGATCACCCACTCGTAAGTGATAAATACCTAGTTTTTTCTAATTTTTCCTCTCCCTTTAGCCCCCCAGATGGTCGAATCTGGGAAAACGACTTTATCAAGTCAATTTGTGCAGCTCCCTGACACGCCTACCAATTTTCATCGTCCTAGCACGTCCAGAAGCACCAAACTTGCCAAATCACTGAACCCCTCCCCCAACTCCCCAAAAGAGAGCGAATCAACTACGGTTATGTCAATCACTTATCAAGGACATTTGCTTATTCCATCCAACAAGCTTCATCCCGATTCCTCCACTCCCAGTATTTTCCAAGATTTCCCCCTCCAACTCCCCCCAATGTCAAAAGATGCGGTCGGGATTTGAAATAAGAGCTCTGAGACATGAATTCCTTCTAAATACCAAATTTCATTAAGGTCCGATCATCTATTTGTAAGATAAAATATCCCAATTTTCACGTTTTCCAAGAATTCCGGTTTCCCCCTCCAAGTCTCCCCAATGTCACACGATCTGGTCGGAATTTTAAATTAGAGCTTTAAAGCACAAGATCCTTCTAAATATGAAATTTCATTAAGATCTCGTCACCCTTTCGTAAATTACAAATACCTCAATTTTCAAAATTACCCCAACTCCACCAAAGAGGGCAGACCTGGTCCGGTTATGTCAGTCATGTATCTTAGACAGGTTTTTATTCTTCCCATCCAGTTTCATCCTGATCTCTCCGCTTTAAGTATTTTCTAAAATGTCCGGTCCCCCCCCCTCAATGACGCTGGATCCGGTTGAGATTTAAAATAAGAGATCTGAGTTATGAGGTCCTGCTAAATATAAAGTTTTATGAAGATCCGATCACTCCTCCGTAAGTTAAAAATACGTCATTTTTCTAATTTTTCAGAACCCCCCCCCCCAATAGAGCGGATCCGTTTAAATTACATAAATCATGTATCTGAGAATTCTGCTTATTTTTTCCACCAAGTTTCATCCCGATCCCTCCAATCTAAGCATTTTCCATGATTTTAGGTTCCCCCACCTCAAACTCCCCCCCCCAATGTCACCAGATCCGGTCGGGATTTAAAATAAGAGCTTTGAGACACGGTATCCTTCTAAATATCAAATTTCATTGAGTTCCAATCACCCGTTCGTAAGTTTAAAGTACCTCATTTTTTCTAATTTTTTTAGAATTAACCCCCCCCCCCAACTACCTCAAAGAGAGCGGATCCGCTCCGGTTGTGTCAATCATGTATCTAGGACTTGTGTTTATTTCTTCCTCCAAGTTTCATCCTGACCCTTACACTAAGTGTTTTCCAAGATTTTAGGTTTCCCCCTCCCAACTCCCCCCCCTCCCAATGTTACCAGATCCGGTCGGGATTTAAAATAACAGCTCTGAGACACGATATCCTTCCAAACATAAAATTTCATTAAGATCTGATCAACCGTTTGTAAGTTAAAAATACTTCAATTTTTCTATTTTTTTCCAAATTAACAGGCCCCCACTCCCCCCAGATGGTCAAATCGGAAAAATGACTATTTCTAATTTAATCTGGTCCGGTCCCTGATACGCATGCCAAATTTCATCGTCCTAGCTTACCTGGAAGTGCCTAATGTAGCAAAACCAGGACCAACAGACCAACAGAATTTGCAGTTGCTATATGTCACTTGGTTAATACCAAGTGCCTTAAAAAGCACAAACAAGAACGTAAAGTACTCTCAGATTTAATATGGGTTTCACAGCAGATATATTTTCAAATTTTACACATAGCCAGGCAAGGACTATTTACTCTTGAGGAGAGATGCTGTGCTCTGTACAAAAGAAGATTTTGGGGCACTGACTTGACTTTTGACTTAAAGCTCTTGGTCGGCAGCGTCGCCAGCGTAGAGGGACCCAGACTTCAGCGCTGTTAGTAGTCTCTAGAGTAGCCTGTTTTGGGCGAGGGTAGGAGCTTTGCTGGGTTCAAGGCCCCACTCTATGAGTCAATCGCAGATGATATCCATCCATTTCATACATGGTTTACTTTTGGGGTGCTTCCAGCTGTTTGCAGTTGGACTAAAGTCCAATACAAGTTGGGCAGGCGTTTCAGTGGGTAGGCAAAGTAAATGACCGTACCAACGCAGTGAGCGAGACTCTCTATGCGGAGGCTGTCCGGACAGGGATGGTAATTTAAAGGACCAGAGGATATCCAAGTTCCATACCCTGTTGAACCACGCAACGTGTTCGATTTTCTGAGGTGTTTTTTCAGGACAGCATCTACCTTCGTCATCTACGACTAAGTCAAAGACCAAGTCTCTGAGTAGTGCAGCACAACACTTGCTACTGAGGCAGAGTAGATACGACCTTTCGTGAGACGGCTGATCTGGGGTTTGTGGAATATTGTTATCAGAAGATGGCCAAAAACAGCATTCACCTTAGCCACCCTTGCGGATATCTATGCCTCTTAATTTTCCATTTGAGCAGACAGTTGAAACAAGGTAGGTGAACTGCTTGACTATAGCAACATCTTGCCCATACACTCCTATAGTTGTCAGGGGGCTGCATGGTGTCTTGTCTGCAGGCAATATTTTGGTCTTGGTCCAGTTTACATTTAAACCAAGTTTTTCTGCAGCAGACGCTAGCGTTTCCAGGGCAGTTTTGATGTCGTCGTGATTTTCGCATACCATTGCAACATTGTCCGCCAGGTCAACATCGGAAAGAACTCTTCTAGCAAAATTGATGCAGAATGGATATGCCAGCAGTGTTTTGTTGATAATTGACACAATTGAAGAGTTCAGGAGCAGCAGCACAGTCTTGTCAAACACCATTTCTAATTTGAAAAATTTGATAAGAGCTGGTCATTCACAATGACAGCACTTTCAATCTTATTGAATATTTCTTTGAACAGGTTGACAATTTTCTTAGGTACACCAGCAGATTGAAGGATCAGCCACAGGGACTGTCTGTCAACAGAGTCAAAAGCAGATCAAAAATCAACGAAGGCAATGTATGCCTTCCTTTTGCATTCTAGAGTTTACTCTATCAGCTATCTAATTGTATGGATTTGCTCAGTGGTGGATCTACCAAGCATGAGCCCAGCTTGCTGGTAAAGAGACAAAGAGGATGGAAGTACTTTGTTGCCCGCTTTAGGAGCAGTATGGCGAAGTGTTTGCTGGGTACTGAGAGCAGAATTATGCCATTATAGTTATTACATTCTGCTTTACTTCCTTTCATCTTGTAGACTGGTACAAGAAAGCCGGTCTTACAGTCTTATGGGATCATTTCAGAGTGCCACACAGTATAAAACACACTTGTAGCTAGAGGGTCAAGGATTGATTGATATTTTTAAGGAGCTCTAATGTCAGGCTACATACTCCCTGCACTTTGTTGTTCTTCAATTTTTTTTACTGTACCTTTAATTTGTTCTGCTATACACTCAATGCCATTGGAGGCAGGTTCAGCATTGTTAGCAGCAGCAGTAATCTGGTCATCAATTTGGATGGGTGGGTCTGACTTTAGTAGCTTCTCAAAGTGGTGTTACCACTGGCTGAGGCAATGTGATTGGTCGTGAGTATTCTCACCACTGGTGTTACAGAGATGCAATGTTGTTTGAGTGTATTGACCTGAGAGCTCACAGAATATCTTATATGTGGCTCAAATATCCTTTTTTGGTAGCATCTTGAAGCGTGTGTGCTTGTTTTTCAATAATGGTCTCATGGTCTTTGTGTGCAACATGATGTTATGCTCTTCATTTAATTGCCTATATGCTGTCAGTTCCCTGTGAAAGCAGGCTTCCCGTCTGTGATCAATAATGGCAAGGGACTCGTTGCTGATCCAATCTTTTTTCTTATGCTGCTTCCAGCAACGCTAGTTGAAGATACAGGAGCATTCTCTTTGAAGACCTTCACTGCCATTGCACTGGGTAAAGACCTTGAACCTGTTGCATACGCCAACCTGATACTGCTTAGCCAAAGCAAAGTCTTGCTGGATTAAGTAGGTATAAATTTCTAGAGGTGTTGGCCTGGTCATTTTATCTTTTAGGCAAACCCTGATTTTGGCTGCAACAAGACAATGGTTAGTTTTGGCTGCAACAAGACAATGGTTAGTGTTCCCAAGTTCAGCGCCTTGGTAGGACAAGCATGCACAGACGAAAGCCATCACCAGCATATGATGATGTAGTCAAGCATCTTCTTTGATGATCCATCATTGCTATACCAGGTATACTTGGTTAAATTGGATCTTTGAAACCACGTGTTTGCAATGGTAAGATTGTGGGCGAGACAGCAGCTCAGCATTTTCTCTCCTTTGTTGTTTAGGATATTAACTGTTATGGGTCCAACAGCAAAATTCCACAGGCCAGACTAATTTAAAATGCTAGCATTCATATCTCCTAGAGGTACAAGGTAGTCATGGAGAGGTACTCATGAGAGCTCATATAACTTAAGAGGATATAGAAGTCATCCTTATCTCGTTCCATAGGATCTGTTATTGGAAAAGAGGGCAAGTTTGATTTTAGGTCTCCAAAAAGGCTTAGGGTATTAATGTGAAACTTTCAGGAAATACACAGAGGGGATAATGAACAAAATGAAAAAAAAAACATTATGCAAAGAGGTTGGCAAAAGGGTGTATCAACAAAATCTCAGAAATATCCAAAAAGTAACTTTGGAGAGGGCTCATTTAATTGAAAATTGAAAGCTATAATGCCATTTTAAGATTAATTGTCACCATAAGGCAATAGGCCTTCCTCCATCCCCTTTTTTACTACCCTCCAATCAAAGTTTTAACATACACCATTTACACATTCATAGTCAGTTCATTTAACTTACACCAAAGGATAAATAACTATGCATCCCAAGATGACAAAACCCTACAAGGAAAGGACTGTAAGTTATTCAAATTGCCCATTGTTTACACATAGGACTATTATTGGGAAAGAGGAGGGAGGCATTTTTAAACTTGGGTTTCCAAAGAACTAAAAATATTCAGACAAAACTTTCAAAGAGCGTTGAACTAAATCAAAATATGCCAAGTGTGTGTAGGTTATCAAAAGGGCATATCAACAATATCTCAGGAACACTTAAAGTAATTAAGTTGAAACTTTTTCAGAACATGTTGATCTAGCCAAGACACTCTGTGCATAGAATTACCTCATGCTAGCACTGCAACTACTACTACTACTAATTAAGACTACTTACTACAACAAGTACTTTTGTGACTACACCTTGCAACCACTACTAATTCTTGTGGCTACTGCTATAACTAATAGATAGAGACTACAGTAGATTACCGCTATAATTACTTCCAGGGATTGTTGAGTGGGAAGTTGAACTAAATCAAAATTGAACAAAAAATGCTGAACAAAAATAATGACAGTATGTTTAGATTTTTTTTTTTTTTTTTTAGATTAATTTATTTCAAAAACATGTATACAAAACATTTTGCTGCACCTGCTAAGAAAGCCCCTTTGGGCTTGTTGGCAGCAGGTGGCAGTCATCTCTACTCTACATATTACTACATACAAAGATTCTACTTATGACACTCACGCATTATTACTATACTTTTGCATCATTACCATACTATTCTTTTGCAAGGAAGAATCTCTTAACAACAGCTTTGAAGGAAGCCAAATGACTCGAATTTCTTATTTCAATTGGAATAATATCCCATACAGAGGGGGCAAAATTTCTAATCACGAAAGAAGCTCTAGCCGTATTTCTAAATGGGTGTACCAGATTTGATGCCCCTTGTTTATTGTGGCTATGAAGATCACAATTAATGGAGAAAAAATTTTCGAAAGAAGAGGGAAGTATATTATTAATAAATTTATATGTGAAAATACTAACTTGGTAGTCTCTTGATTTTGAAATATCAAAAAGTTGATTCTTAGTATAAAGTTCATTAATATTATGAGTAAATAAAGTTTTAGGTGATAAAAGTTTAACGGCTTTATTTTGGATTTTTTTTATAACATGATACAAAATTACTAGCCCACAAAGAGCAACCATAGCAAATATACAGGTAATAAATAGCAAAATAAAGTAACCAAAGAATTTTATAGGATACTAGGTTTTTAACTCGGCGAAGCACACCCAGAGATCTGGACAACTTTGAAGCTATAATATTTGAATGTGTTTTCCATGATAGATTTTCATCAATCATAAAACCTAAATACTTTGTTACCTTTACTCTTTTTATTTGATTTCCGTTTATTATTAATTCTAAATTAGTTTCAATACTAGATATCCGAGAAAATAGAATGTAGTTAGTTTTATTATAATTTAATGTCAAAAGATTGAAATCTGCCCACTCAATAAACTTGGTCATTGCCTTTATCATTTTATTGAAAAGTAGATCAACTGATGGAGCAGCTACAAGTAAAAGAGTATCATCTGCAAAAAGGATTATACCAGCCTCTGACAAATAATACTTAACCCAATCAATAAATATTAAAAATAAAAGAGGACCTAGTATAGAGCCCTGGGGTACTCCGCAAGTTATCGTACTAGCTTCAGAAGTAAAACACCCATTCACCACAACCTGCTTTTGGTCACTTAAATAAGATTCAAACCAAGACAAACTCTTTCCAGTAACACCGATTTTTTCCAGCTCAAGTAATAACTGTTTATGGTCAATTGTATCAAAAGCCTTTTTCAAATCCAGGAATAAAGCAGCTGGAATCAGACCTGCTTCAAACGACGTATTTACCCAGTCAACAAGTTTAATGGTTGCCATTTCTGTGGACATTTTTTTTTCTAAAACCAAATTGAGTATTTATAAGAATTGTATTATTTTCAACGTAATCAGTTAGCCTGGATCCTATCACCTTTTCATATATCCAGGTTGTCAAAAAGCCATATCTGCAATACATTAGGTACAAATTTGAACTTCCAGGGAATGTTGAGGAGCATAAACATTGAAGTTTTTCGATGTTTGCATATAGTATATGTTGTCATTAATTACAGCAAATGTAGTGTCACATTAATAATATATATATAGTACCTTCTGACTAGTTTATAATCCACCCTAACTTATCCTTAAAGATTAAACTTAATAATCCAAGCTGTTCTTGACACATTGCTTTGTCATCTTTATGAAAATCTACATGCTCATAGTTTATTTTGATTAGCCTAGCTTAACATGCACCTAAATATTCCTTGGATAATTAAGTACTAATGCAACAAAAATTTTGACTAAACATCAGATCTTGTCCAAATTTGTACTTATAATCAAGCATTTGAATTCTCCTGCAGAAAACTGAAAAAGGAGGAAACTACCAACCAATTTGCAAGTATTGGTATATAGGCTACGTAAACAACTTTTAATTTCCCTTCTAATGAATGTCTAGAATTATTGAGGAGGAATTATCTGGGGGAGGGTGAATTTCCATGGGGTGGGGTACTTTCTGGGGGAATACACATAGCCTCCAACTGGCTAGTCATTCTTACCAACTGACTAGGGTGACATTAATATTAAAATTATTTCACTTGTTTTTTTAACAGCTGAGAAAAATCTTCTTCTATTGATTTTATGTCACTTATTTCTATCAACTCATTTATATAATACAAAAAGTTCATCCAGTTAAATAGTCTAGCTGTGCTTCATCACTGTTTTACCAATTAAATATTTTTATTGGCTGGCTGAAAACATTGGGGGATATTCCTTTACCCCAAAATGTGGAATGCCCCAGGCACTTCCTGAGTAGGCTACTAAGGGGTCTTAATTATGCTATGAATAAGCCTAATGCCTTGCCTAGTCTACTGGTGGAAGATCAACCCTCACTTTCAAAAAGGAAAATAGGCCAACATTCATTTTACAGCAGGGTGGGGAAGCCATGGAATGACCTTCCACTTGAAACATTTTTAACAGATGACATAGACAGATTAAAAAAAACTAACAGAAACACATTTTCATGGTAAATCGTTTTTAAATTGTTTATAGCCTAGTATTATTTGTCAGTGTTTGTTGTAGTTGTTATTTTCATGGATTTGTATGCCTGTATTATGTTGTCAGTTTTGTCATAACTTCTTTTTATTATGTTTAGTGTGACAAGCTTGAAAGCTTACCATATTTGGTATTAATAAATAAATAAATAAATCAATAAAGGCAAAAACATTGGGGGATATCCCTTTACCCCAATAATTGGAACGCCTCAGGGCACTTCTTGAGTACTAAGGGGTTTTAATTAGGCTATGAATAAGCCTAGTTTAATACCTTGCCTAGTCTACTGGTTAAAGATCAATAACCTATCCCTAGTCTCTAACTAGCCCATATATCTATAGGTATATTGGCTATATAAATAACTTTCAATCTCTCTTTTAATGAAGGTCTATAACTATTGAGAAGGAATTATCTGGGGGGGCTGAATTTCCATGGGGTGGGGTGCTTTTTTGGAGAAATACACCATAGCCTCCAACTAGCTAGTCAATTTTACCAACTGATTTGGGTTATAGACCTATTACCAATAAAACTATTTCACTTGTTTTTCACCAGCTGAGACCAATCTTCTCCTATTGATTTTAAGTCACTTATTTCTATCAACCCATTTATCTAATACAAAAAGTTCATTCAATCAAATAGCCTAGCAGTGCTTCACTACTGTTTTACCAACTAAATATTTTTTATCAGCTGGCTGAAAACATAGGGGCATATTCCTTCACCCCAAAATATGTAATGCTCCAAGGCACTTCTTGAGTACTAAGGGGTCTTAATTAGGCTATGTCTAAGCACAATGCCTTGCCTAGTCTACTGGTAAAAGATCAATAACCTAGCCCTAGGCTAGTCTCCAACCACACAACTAAAATACAATTGAGAAAGTAAGCTCAAAGCAATAACTTTTTCAGCTTTCTTACCCAGTGAGGAAATAAAATTATGAGAAACAGTGATCCTTTCTGGTTTCAACAATAAATCTTGTCAAGTACCAAATACAAATACCAATAATTAAAAATTCAAATGGAATAGATGGCGAAATCGTTGTTTGATTGCTGTCGTGAGGCAGCGAAACTAAAAACTTTTTAGCAGCAGAACCGCTTATAGGCCAAAATTTAGCTAATAAGCGTCCGCCAATGAGCAAAATCAGGAAGTGACTATCCACCCAGTCTTATTTTAAATATATCCACGTCATATTACGATTCCTGAAAAAAACTGGTTATCAGAAATAAAATCCTGTGTGTGTGCCTGGAACATACATTAACAAAAAGTTTTTATCATAAGGGTTTAATTAATCTTAACTTAATATCAGCACGAACGAACAAAATGGGCTGGGCTTTGTGCCTCAACGGTTTTCAAAATTTATAATTCCTGTTTTGGCTTCTAAGACCACTCTTATACAGACATTTTCATTTGTTGGGAGTTTTAGTAGTGCTATGGAATAGGTCTTTCAATTGAATAGCAAAACTTCCAATGCCAACTTTTTTTGTCCTTTCAATGCTCCAACTTCCTAACACCATCTGTCAGCAACTCTGAGAGATTGGGACAATAATTTTGGATTCTGACCAACCTATAGATGTTCTATTCTTAGCTGCTTCATCTGTCATTTCATTACCATCAATCTCCAGCCTTAAGTCCACTTCTTTATAGTTTGGTTTCCATAGGATGATAATTTAGAGTTTCATATTTTAAGGGCTAATCTTGAGAAGAAAATTTTTTGTTCTCTGATTTTTGTGACATTAGAAATTTGGATAATCGTTCTTATTAAATTTGTCACTGAACAAGTGAAATTCCCTAAATACATTGCAATGTTAATTTTCCTAAGTTACGAAAAGAGATCCTGCTATCTGACCCAACATAAGAGCAAAATGATATTTTGCATAAGTGATCTTTGACATTTGACCTAAAATTTTGCCGGTTGGATTTTTCTTATTTATTTCCAGGAAATAGAAAAAGATCTAATATAAAATCTTGTAGCTTCTTTTAAAAAAGCTCTAGAGGCTAAAAAATGGAAAATTTGAGGCAATCGAAAGTGCTAAAAATTCAAAAAACAACGTTTGAAATTAATTGGCCGGATTGAAAATTCTAGATTCTTTTAATTTATTCCTCCAGGATTGTTTATCTGTTTTTATATTTTGGACTATTGAACAGCATGGATAAAAGCGAAAAATTCAAATTAAATTCAAACTGTAGCTCTTTTTTTATTTACTTTATTCCAAACTTTTCAGCTTTCTAATCCGATTCGTTAACTTTCTGCACATTTAGGAAAAAATTTAATTTTTACTCTTTTTTTTTTCTGTTTAACATAACTCCACTTTATACCCCCCTCGCTGGAAACATATCCCAGGCAAGGACGGGTCATACTTGTGTTTAAGCGCCTAATTGCAATTTATTGGAGTTTATCTGCTGAGAGAATAACATAAAAATGACCAGGAGAAAAAGATTAATAAAGGATGGCTTAATCTAAAACAGGTGCGGTAAGTGCATAACTTATAAATAATTTGATTGTTTGGATTAAGAATTTGGTTCAGTTTTTGATCGGTAGCCTAGTAGTTTTAGGCCTCACGATCGTGGGGAGGCAAGGTACACCACAATAGGGTATAAAATACAACCATAGCGTTACCCTCATTCTTGAAACGGTTGAAGGGGGCAAACAGTAACCAGGGAGGGTGGGAAAGGGGTATTGGGTCTGAAGAAATTAAGTTCCTGTCCCAGAGGGAACGACTGAAGAATTCCAAACTTCTGTTGGTGTTCGCAAGGATGCATCCTCTCATTTCGCATATTTAATCACACCATCCACTGTGTATTGTCGCATATTGAAGTGATCAATCGGGCAACGACAGGAGGGATTGGGCAACGCTGGAAGGAGAACTTCTCTGACTACAACCTCTCAAGTCTTCTCAAAATGTCAAAAAGCAGAGAGCAGCATAGTTGACATATACATCCGTTCGTGAGAACAGAGGCACCGAGACGACCACCAAGGCCGGATGTGACTTAAGCTAAAACAAAAAAAGCAAGTCAAGTTCCAAGCCAACTGATGGCAAAGACAGATCTAGAACATTTTTCTTGGGGGAGGAAGGATTCCATTTGACAAGGACGTCAATAATTGACTGAATTGGCACGTTTGTTTTAAAAAAAGAGCAAAAGCGAAATGAGAGTAGAATAATCAGATGCCGCTTAAGACCAATTCGGCAAGAGCAACGAAATACATTAAAAGTCCAAAAGATTATATTCAGATCCCGGGTATGGAACAAGAAAGATCGTGTAAAAGTGATAATAGACAAGGGCATACGCGTCATAATTTGATTTGGGGGGGGGGTCTAAGTATCTCAGGATAAATAGCAAACTCTTCCTCTCTCTTTCTGTTTCAATCTCTCTTTTTCTCTCTCTCTCTACTCTTCGGTAACTATTCATTATTTTATCTGTATAAACAACTTTGTCGTTTGATTCGGCCTCAGTCGCGTCTATTGTTTATTGTTTTTAGTAATAAATGAATCTGAAATTAATCAGCATAATTTTGTATAAGGCCATTACTTAATTAATTTAGGTTATATCTGAATCCTTTAGATATCTTATATAGATTAAACAAAAAAACAAGTTTTTGAAATGAAAGTAAGGAGCGACATTAAAACTTAAAACGAACAGAAATTACTCCGTATAGGAAAGGGGCTTTTCCTCTTCGACACCCCGCTCTTTACGCTAAAGTGTTTGATTGTTTTAAAAAGGAGAGTTGCGAGAAAGAATCAAACTTTAGCGCAAGGAGCGGGGTGTCGAAGAGGAAAAGCCCCTTTCATATACGGAGTAATTTCTGTTCGTTTTAAGTTTTAATGTCGCTCCTTACTTTCATTTCAAAAAACTCGTTTTTTTATTTAATTTCTGAAAGTTTTTGAATTAATGCATGTCTGATTTTGGCTCTCCGTACATAAGTTATTAAAATGAAATTTGCATATTAATGCAAATGCGCTGGAGATGCTCTAAATGCGCTGGTGACCACCAGAACTCCAAAGAAAACCTGTGTCAACTTGTCATGAAATTTGCTCTCTGTGGCTCCTCCGACCACCCCTGTTATTCGTATAAATGTCCAGAAGCACAGAAACTACTGCTTAAGAAATGAACAGTCAAACAAACACAAGTACAAGTACTTTACAAGATTTTACGTTTCTTAATAATTTGTCACTGTGCAATAATGTTGTTTTTAATTATTACGATGACCAAAATAATCTGTCCACCAACACCTTAGCTAGCCCCGATAGCCCTTTAAACCAAATTAACTGTAAATATCTCGACACTTTTGATTTTGTGAAAAATGTGAAACCTAAGCTAATGGAAGAGACCAAACTTAATGTAATTTGCTTTAATATCAGAAGCATACGGGATAAGTGGGCTAATTTTAAAGATTTAATTTTAACAAATGGTTACTGCCCTTTCGACGTAATTGGAATAACGGAGACGTGGCTTTCAGAAATTGATGATACTAATGATTTTTCCCTCACTGGCTTTCAAGCTATTCATATTGAAAGAAAATTAACCAAGTCCTCTGGTGGCATTTCTCTTTACATCCGATCAAGTCTAAAATTCACCAGACTATTAGATTGTGAATTCTTGTTCTCGCAACCTATAATAATAGATGCATTTATTCAATAATCGTCGACATAAGTGTAGACGAGAATTCTTTTATTTTTTCGTTATTTTATAAACCACCCTCATTTCCGACACCTTTCTTTTGTAATCAGTTTGATGATTTTTCTAGTTTTATTAATTTACCACAAAAGAAGGCAATAGTTTTTGGGGACTTCAATTGTAATTTATTAAATGTTAGTAATAAAAATGATAGTGATACCTTCTTTGAAACATTTACCTCAAGTGGTCTTCTTCCCACAATCCTTTTTCCTACTAGAATTGATCCCATGATGTCTACCACTACTTTAATTGATAACATTTTTGTATCCACTTCCCTGGGAAACCACCTGTCCTCCAAAATAATATTTTCTGACCTGTCAGATCACTTTCCAATCTATCTTTCCTTACCCTCCCTATCAGCTACTCAACCCCGTAGAACTAATACCCCTACGTCTAATAGAATATATAATACTGTGAATATGAACCGGTTCACGGATTGTTTGAAATCCTTCGACTGGTCCAAGACTTTGGATTGTCAGGATGTTAATTCAGCCACAAGTAGTTTTACACAGGGATTGAGTGATCTTATTAGTTCAACCTTTCCAGTTCGTAAATCAAACCGAAAAACTACCCATATACGCCCCTGGATGTCAAATAGCCTGATAATCTCTTCATACCGAATAAATGACCTATATAAGTTAGCTTGCAAAACTAGTAGCGTTATTGACCTGACTAATTATAAAAAATACAAAAACATATATACCAAACTCATCCGGGAAGCAAAGAAAAATTATTATTATTCAAAAATCTCTCACTGCAAAGGGAACTTGCAAAAAATTTGGTCTACAATAAATGAAATCCTTTGAAAAAAAAGGAGTTCAAGATCTGTTCCTATTAACCTTAGGGACATCAGTGGCAGATTAATTGACCCAATTTTAGTACCGGATGCTTTTAATAATTATTTCACTAATATTCCAAATGCTAACTCCTGTTCCTTCTCACAGTCAGTACACCCTAGCAAGAATCCCAGATCCATGTTTTTCTCTCCAACTGATCGCAAAGAGGTGCTTCAAGTTATCGAATCTCTCTCTAATAGTAGTACACCTGACTTCTTTGGCATAAGTAATAAGCTTCTTAGGACCGTATCTTCCTATATTTGTGAACCCATTGTGCACATAGCAAACCTGTCTATGACCAATGGAGTCTTCCCAGAAATATTTAAATCAGCAATTGTTATCCCGATTCATAAAAAAGGCGATCCGTCTGAGATAAGCAATTATCGTCCAATCTCACTTCTCCCAGTTATATCTAAGGTGCTCGAGAGAATTATATTCCGACGTCTTTCTCCCTTTGTATTTGGGAATCATTCATCAGATTCGTTGATTTCTCCTCATCAATATGGCTTCCGTGCCAAATTTTCAACTGCTCATGCACTAATAGACGCCACACAGTTTATACGTTCCCAACTTGACCTTAAAAATACTGTATTGGGCTTATTTCTGGATTTTTCAAAGGCCTTTGACATGGTTGATCACAGTGTTTTATTAAGTAAACTCAATAGCCTAGGGATTCGCGGAGTTCCTTTCTCATGGTTCGGCTCTTATCTCTCTGGTAGAGTACAGAGTGTGAGTCTGGGCGGGGTGACTTCACATCCCCTACCTGTCCGGAGGGGCATCCCACAGGGCTCTGTTCTTGGTCCAATACTTTTTCTCCTTTATGTTAATGATTTGATTACGGACCTGGGTCTATCACTGCACCCAGTACTTTTTGCTGACGATAGCAACGTTTTCATCACCGGTCCTAATTTACCATCCGTCGTCATCTCTATTCAAACCCTTCTGAATAGAGTACAGGAGTGGTGTCTCGTTAACTGCATGACCATTAACAGCAAGAAAAGTCAGGTGGTATTATTTCAAACCCCTTACAAAAAAATGAAGTTCAGCCAGCACTATGCCTAAAATATTCTACCAATCTCCTCCCGCAGGTCGAAGTTGCCAAGTTTCTTGGTGTCCACATAGACTCCTGCCTATCATTTGCAACACATGTGTCCTATATCAGAGCCATAATTTTGCGACAGGTAAGTATAATTAATCGTGTGAATTATTTTCTTCCTCCCGATATCCTTGTCACCCTTTATTATTCTTTTATTTACCCATATATCTCATACTGCGGATCTGTATGGGGCAATACTTATCCTTCAGTTACCAATAAATTAAAATCTGCTCAAAACCGTGCCGTCAAAGCAGTTTTTCGGTTGCCACGACTATATCCCACCAAGGACTTGTACTCCGATTTTGGTATTATCCCTTTTGAACAAATCATCAAAAAGTTAAATCTATCCCTTGCATACTCCGCTTACCATAAAAATCTTCCTCCCCACTTATTATCTTATTTTAATAGTAATAATTCTGAAGGCCACTGTCTCCGTTCATCCAACCGTTCCTTCATTGTCCCCAGGTGTATCTCTAGTTCCGCCCAGCGATCCCCAATTTATAAATCTATAATTCAATGGAATTTAATACCCTCCAGTGTCGAGCTATCCACAAGTTTTCGGACGCTATATAACAATGTACTAAAATCTTGATATTATATTTCTCTAAATGTTTGTTCAATTTGCTTTAATTACCCTTGTTTTCTCTTTTCTTTTCTTTTTTTTCTTCTCTCTCTTTTTCATTTACAATTTTTTGTTGTTTTGGTCCTTAACAAGTTCGCTTCTAGGATCTTTATTATTATTGTTGTTATGTGTTTTCTTTTCTTTTTGAATAAATTGAATTGAATTGAATTGAATTCTTTTTTTGGCTAAATGGCTTTCTCTTAGTTTTGATCAGACGATTTTCAGAAATAAGGGGTGGGGAAGGAGGCCTAGTTGCCCTCCAATTTTTCGGCTACTTAAAAAGGCAACTGGAACTTCTAATTTTTACCGAACGTTTTTATTTAAAAAAATATACGTAACTTAAGAATTAACTTACGTAACAAACTTATATATTCGTGTATTTTGATTATATATATGAGGGGGTCTGTCCCCTCGTTAATGTCTCGCTCTTCACACTAAATCTTAAGTTTTGTCCCAATTCTTTAAGAATGACCCCTGAATCAGAAAGACCGTAGAATAAATAGTTGAAATTACTAAAACTAATTTAGCATAAAGAGCGAAGTATTTATCTCCTTCTAAATACCTCGCTCTTTATGCTAAAGTATTTTTAGAACCCCTCATATGCGTAATAATCTTTGTTCGTTTTAAGTTTTAATGCTTCTCCTTACTTTCAATTGAAAAAACTTTTTCATGTTTATATTTTCATTGTTTTTTTTTTAATAGTAATGCTAGAAAATCCTGCGCCTTTTCATTGAATTTCTCCTCCCCCATGAAATATTCCTCCAAGGAAAGATCCTCCCATATAGCCCCCTCCCCTGAACCCCACACCCAAACGAAAAAAATCCCCTTGAAAACGTCGGTACACTTCCCAATAACCATTACTGCATGTAAATATTGGTCAAAGTTAGTAACTTGCAGCTCCTCCCCCAGGGACTGTGGGGGGTAAACCATCCCCGAAGACATAGTTACTATGGTTTTCGACTATGTGGAATAAAATGGCTATCTCAAAATTATGATCCGTTGACTTTGGGAAAAAAATGAGCTTGGGAGGGGGCCTATGTGCCCTCCAATTTTTTCGGTCACTTAAAAAGGGCACTAGAACTTTTCATTTCCGTTAGAATGAGCCCTCTTGTAACACTCTCGGACCACATGGTCGATACGATGACCCCTGGGGAAAAAAACAAAAACAAACAAACAAACAAATAAACACGCACCCGTGATTTGTCTTCTGGCAAAAAATATGAAATCCCACATTTTTGTAGATTGGACCTTGAAATATTTTCTACAGGGTTCTCTGATACGCTGAATGCGAGGGTGTGATTTTCGTTACAATCCTATGACTTTTAGAAGGTGTTTCTCACTATTTTCCAAAATAAGGCAAATTTTCTGAGGCTCGTAACTTTCGATGACAAAGACTAAATTTGATGAAACTTATATATTTAAAATCAGCATAAAAATCCGATTCTTTTGGTATATCTTTTAGCATCGAAATTCCGTTTTTTAGAGTTTCGTTTACTATTGAGCCGGGTCGCTCCTTACTACAGTTCGTTACCACAAACTGTTTGATTACATCTAAAAGAGTATATTCCAAGTCCTGTGTATGGAAAAAGAAAAGTTGCGTAAAAGCGATAATAGACAAAGGCAAACACATCGTAAGTGGACGGGGGGAGGGGTCTTTAATAAAATTGGCTGGTTAGCAAACTCTGAATTGAATTGCTATCATTACTGAGAAGCCGCCAAGTCTAGTCTTTGGAAGATACCAAGAAGGGGGAATGGTCTAAAATTTACAGAATTTTTCCAAAAATTTTACAGAAAATTTACAAAAAATTTACAAAATTTATCATTTTATTTTTTAGTGTATGTTTACACTAGGAAAGCTTCCTCGAATCTCTGTATTTTTTTTATAACAGTTTCAAATAAAACCTTAAATTACCTTAAATTGCAACTTGGAGCAATTGAAGGATTTTCCATCCTGTAACATTGCTCAGCATTTCTTCAAAAATTGCCATGTGGATCGATTCGGAATTGTTTTGAATATTGAGTTGGTTTTATTGACTAGGGTTTATGTTCTGGTCTGGGACTCCAAGGTGTCCCATTCCAGCCTCCATTCCTTATTGCTCCACTCCTTGTCAAGTGAGACTTTGAATTCTTTGACGGTCTTACTGGATACAGTATGATCGCTCAGGGAGTTCCACTGGTCTACTACCCGATTGGTTAGGAAGTGATGGCGTTCCCCCCTCTGAGCGTTGACCTTTATGAGCTTCTTAGAATGACCCCTTGTCCGCTTTGATGAATCGATGCAGCAGAGACCATGAATTGGATTGTTGTGAATCAATTTGTAAGTGTTAATCATGTCACCCCTTTTTCTTCGGTAAGTCATACTGCATAAGTTCAGAGTTTGCAGTCTCATTGGGTAAGGAAGATGTTGGCACCCGTCTACTATCTTTGTTGCTCTCCTCTGTACTTTCTCTATATTGTCCTTGTCCACTTTGTAAAGGGAGATGCAATTGACATGCCAGTTTCTAGCCTTGGTCTGACAAGACTCTTGTATAGCTTGGTGATTGTTCGTAGAGATCTAGTCGCGAATGTTCGTTTAATTGTCCCTAAAGCGCGGTTCGCACTAGCTACAATCTTTTCAGTATGACTTCGAAACTTTAACTGGCAGTCAACTATGACACCCAAGTCTCTTTCCTCTGTAAGTGCAACTAGGGGGTTCTCTTTGACCAGTTATTTGGTTTTGCATGGTGTAAATATGTTTTTGATTTTTATTGCCAAAATGTAAAACTTTACATTTACTTGAATTAAATTCAAGTAGCCATTGTCTAGCCCAGTCATCTAGCTTGTCGAGATCGGCTTGGATTGAGGCAGCCTCCGCCCAAGATGTTGCTGCCTTGATGAGCTTAGAATCATCTGCATAGAGTGTGAGAAGGTTTTGGAGTATTTCAGGAGCATCATTGATATATATGTTGAAAAGTGATGGCCCAAGCACGGTTCCTTGGGGAACTCCGCTAAGAGCTGCTATGGGTGATGATAGTACACGTACTCCTTTATCATTAATAACTGCAACTCTTTGGGTTCGCTCTTCCAGGATGTCTACAATCCATTCAATGATGTCCAAGTGGATGCGACAAGCTTGAAGCTTTCTTTTCAGCCTTAGGTGTGCAACTTTGTCGAATGCTTTTGCTTGATCTAACAAAATCATATTCACGGGTGTCTCTTTTTCCAGTAGTTTAGTGACTTCATTGTATGACTGTATTAGGTTTGTGGCCATGGGATGCCCATTTCGGAAACCGTGCTGATTTGGAAATATGATGTTGTTGTATGTCAAATGCTAAGTGACAGCATCATTTATGATTCCCTCGAGAATCTTTGAAGTTACTGATGTTAGAATTATTGGCCTATAATTTTCAGCTTTGTCTTTGGAGCCTTTCTTGTGTAATGGTATAACAGTAGCTTTTTTCCAGTCAGGGGGGGGGGACAGCATTTTCCTTTAGTGATTTCTTGAAGATTTTTGCTAAAGGTGAGGATATTAGTTCAGCAATCTCTTCGAGTAGTCTCGGGTGTATACCGTCTGGTCCTTTCGACTTCGATGCGCCAAGCTTTTCCAGTCGTTTTTGGACATCTGATTGAAAAATGACAACCCTTGGCATTGTTACAATGACAGGATATTCCCAGGTATCGGGGATGTTTCTAGAGTTTTCCACTGTGTAGACTGAGGAATCTTGTTTGTTTAAGGTTTCCGCTATCTCTGCAAATCGGTGATTTTCAGATAGCGTCGTTAGGTAGGGAATGGAAAGTCGTCTTGGCTTTGCTTATGATACATACTTCCAGAACTTCTTTGGATTAGTTTTAGTTTCTGTAGCAATGATATCCTCATGATTTTTTTATAGAGTATCGTGTAATCTTTCTCAGTCTATTCCTTGCTTTTTTGAATTTATCATATTGTTTTCGAGAATTAGTTCGCCTGTATTTGCCCAGTATCTGTTCTTTCTGTTCATTTCCCGTTTTATGGACCTTGTCAAGTAAAGTAGGGTGCGTGGCCTCTTGATATATGAGACAGTGGTACATGTCTCCTCGTGCTTTAGCATTATTTCCTTGACATGGTGTATTTTCTGCTAGATAAGTGAGGAAAGCAGAATTCATACCATGACACTCATGATACTGGGGGGAATACCCTAAGCCATCAGCCCAGCTTACTTGAGGAAGGTTAAAATCTCCGATTATTAAAATGTTCTTTGGATTCTTATCTTGTAGCAACTGCAGGGCCTTTCAAAGTGCCAGTTCAGACTCCATTAGGTTTGGGCAACTTGGGCTCCGATAAAAAGTGGCTGAAACTAGACTTTCTCGGGGTAGCACAATCTCTATAGCTAAATATTTAACCCAATCCAAAACATTAGTAAGAGATATTCCTCTTCTCGGGTCATCTTGTAAGTTTGTAAATAGAAAATATCCAGCAATTCCAATGTGGGCATCGTCCGAGGGGTTATTTGTATTCTTCGGCTTAATTTCAGTTACGCAAATCACATCATAATAATTTTTTGCTGCTAAGATCCGTAACTCCATTAGTTTATTTGGCAAGGAGTCCACGTTTGTGCTCAATACTTGAAGAAACTTAGAGCGATGACTTTTAATGTTTTGTACTAGATCACTTGGGCTACTATCACTTATTACACTAGCTGTTTGGGCATCTTCATAACTCGTGGATACCGTATTCCTTTCCGAATATGTACATCTATTGTCACTAAAGTCTAAATATTTTGAACTATCGGATCTATTTACACTAGTGGGGAAGGGAAAGTTCCCAACCCCACTCGCTACTGTTTTTTTGGGACAATGCAACTTTTACGGATAACAAGGAGGGTGTTCCAGGTGAAAAATCAAGTAACTTTAAAGTAACTAGAGAAGCTACTTGAATTTTACATTCAGCAGGAACGGCTTTTGAAGTAACTAAGGTCTTATTCAGATAGAAAAAAAATATTACGACCAAGATTTTGATAACATTTGTTTTAGACTCATTTAGTCTGAATTTAGAATAACTTCCTGTGCATAAGTCCTTGTAAATATTGTAGCTGAGGCCACCGACCAGTAGAGGAAACTCTTAGAATATTTTGGAACTGATCTTGAAATCAACAAAATTAGATACACTCTAGGGGTGTATGAATAGGATATTCTAGGCTAGTTGCATGTTTAAACTTGTTTGTCTTGGGTATAGTTTAAATAACGTAACCTCTTGCCAAGATAGCAGAAAGTAGCTAAACTAGAATTTTTAGTGACAATAGATGTACATATTCGGAAAGGGATACGGTATCCACGAGTTATGAAGATGCCCAAACAGCTAGTGAAATAAGTGATAGTAGCCCAAGTGATCTAGTACAAAACATTAAAAGTTAAAGTTAAAAAGTTAAAACACTAAGGTCTTATTCAGATAGAAAAAAAATATTACGACCAAGATTTTGATAACATTTGTTTTAGACTCATTTAGTCTGAATTTAGAATAACTTCCTGTGCATAAGTCCTTGTAAATATTGTAGCTGAGGCCACCGACCAGTAGAGGAAACTCTTAGAATATTTTGGAACTGATCTTGAAATCAACAAAATTAGATACACTCTAGGGGTGTATGAATAGGATATTCTAGGCTAGTTGCATGTTTAAACTTGTTTGTCTTGGGTATAGTTTAAATAACGTAACCTCTTGCCAAGATAGCAGAAAGTAGCTAAACTAGAATTTTTAGTGACAATAGATGTACATATTCGGAAAGGGATACGGTATCCACGAGTTATGAAGATGCCCAAACAGCTAGTGAAATAAGTGATAGTAGCCCAAGTGATCTAGTACAAAACATTAAAAGTTAAAGTTAAAAAGTTAAAACACTAAGGTCTTATTCAGATAGAAAAAAAATATTACGACCAAGATTTTGATAACATTTGTTTTAGACTCATTTAGTCTGAATTTAGAATAACTTCCTGTGCATAAGTCCTTGTAAATATTGTAGCTGAGGCCACCGACCAGTAGAGGAAACTCTTAGAATCTTTTGGAACTGATCTTGAAATCAACAAAATTAGATACACTCTAGGGGTGTATGAATAGGATATTCTAGGCTAGTTGCATGTTTAAACTTGTTTGTCTTGGGTATAGTTTAAATAACGTAACCTCTTGCCAAGATAGCAAAAAGTAGCTAAACTAGAATTTTACCACAATTATTTTTTCTGCATTGTTTCCTGATTGATTAAGCTAGCCTAACCTAGGCTATATCTTAAATTTAACCCACTGTATAAAATTGACCTACATTGTTCACAAAAAGAAAAGCAGAATGCTGCATAAATAACTTAATGCCAAATTTATTATGGAAAGGTATTAATTTTGCAATAAATCTGTGGGCATTAACCTAGATTTGGTTTAAATATCCTGTTTCTATATTAATTTCAGTGCATTAGTGTCTGAGATAGCATACAGTAGTGTTGATTATTGAAACTATTTGGCTTAGGCCTATCACTTTCTTACATTCAGTTGAACTATTAAGGTTAGAATTTTAGACTAGGCTAGTTAAAATTTCCAAATGATGGCCTTTTCACTAGGCTATCTTGAAAAGTATTTGAGCTTACTAAATGATTTTTTAATAATGGATCTGCATCAAATGAGAAGGAGTTCCCCTAGATTTGGCAAAATATTTCGGGAATTTTCATTGAAATATATATATTTTGGTACATCCATCAAGGAACCCCCCTCCTCAGATTTTCAAAATACATTGCCTTTCCCCTCCCATTTACAGTTTTGTAAATTAGTGCCATTTGTGAATTAGCATAGCAGAAAGACTTTGGTTTTGTCCTAGATTTTGTTTTATTTTATACTTGACTGATTTCAGCTTATTCATAGAAAATTGTAAGGGTTTCATGTCTTCATTTTTATGGAATTTGTTTTTTTTATTTATTTGCATAATTTTATAGTATTTGCTTATGAATAGGTTAAACTTGTATCAGATCAAAGGTATAAGCTATATAAAAAATGCCAATTTTTCATGATAATTAAAAATGTTTTCTTGGGCATTAATTTGTGAACATGGAACATTTTGTTGTTGGGGCAATATGATTTTCAGAAACTTGTTTAATAACCAAATCAGGCCCATACTTAGGCCCATGACCTAAACTTAACAAGAGAAAGAAACAGAAACTTGCAGGTAGGATTTAATTTAGAGTAAAGTGGATGACATATATTTGAAATATTCAGTTCACCAAGTTTAACCTTTATAAAGCAGAGTAGTCACAACACAGTTTTCAGTTTATTGTATTTGCTTCTAATTAAATTTAGGCTTTCTTTGAGACCACAGTCCAAGATAAAAATGATTTATTCAAAGCCCAATAAAGGAACAAAATTTTACAGCCTCCATCAAATATTCCAAAATTCATGAAAAATATAGCATAGAGATGGGTGCATAAAAATTCAATGGCTGATTTAGGATTTTTCTGTGAAGGGAAATTTCTCTCTTCTGATGGCTGTTCAAAAACCATTGTCTTTTGATAGGTAGAAAACAAAAATAACTGAACCTATAGACTTTGTATGCATTCCTTTCATCTCAAATACTTGATACTCTTCAAAACACTCACTATTATTGAAACAGATATCTTACAAAATCCTAAATATCAAATAACTTCAAAAATTCAATAGATTATCTCAGCTAGAAACAATTTTAGATTTTACAATTTTACAGCTTTTTTCAAATCTTCATACAATGAACTCTGCCAGTGGTACATCAGAAATGGCACAACATTATTTAGTTCTACAGTTGCTTATTGATGAAATAATGGATACTGATGTAGGGTCAGATGAAAATGAAGAAAAATGGTGGTAAGTTGTAATATAATATTCAATTTAATCTTGCAAGTTATTATTTTTCTAGACACAATCTTGTATATTCAGATATGGACAAAGTTCCAAAGCTGCCAATAGCACAATTAAATAGAATTCCAAAAGCTGCTGACACTTTAGCAGCAACTGCCAAATAGCATTACTACTTACCTACCCCATTTTCTCTATTGTGGGGTATATGTATAAATGAATGTTGGAGTGGAGACAAGTATTATGTTGACTAATAATTTGTAATTTTTTTTATTACATAGAAACAGTTTTTTAGGACCAAGAAAAAAGGATTCTGATTTTATTTAAAAATACATTATTTTGTTTTGCTACAAAGTCATTTATTGTTGTAACCTGCGATTATGATGTTATTCATCATCTTGTATACAAAGATGTTATCTTGTATACAATCATTGTGAGTCTTTATTTTGATGTGCATATTTGAAGAAAAAGTTTACCATATGTATAGACCAACTAACCCAATAGGAACATTTTGACTAAATACCTGACAGCCTGTACAACCAACAAGTCTCTTTTTGCTTCCTGACTTTTGGCTATGGTCTTTTTTATGCTTTCTATTTAGCTAATTTTGTTTTGCTGGTTAAATAGCAGAAATATTCTTTATCTGACTATGTTTTTGAGTTTAGGCTATTTTATGGTTTTCATTTAGTTATTTTCTTTTTTCCCACGAAAGAATGTTGGTTAAATAGCAGAAATAATCATATAGGCTACATCACCTATCACTGTCTTTGTAGAATAAACTTTGTAGAATTTCTTGGAATTAATTTTTTCAGGTTTGGCATTAATAAATTTACTCATAGATAACATTGGCCTCCAAAATTACAGTTTTGAAAATTCCGTAAAGTATTTTGCCAAGTTTCATGCTATTTGATATGTTAATTCCAAAAATGGAACCCATCATTCCCATAATGTCAGGATTTTCTTGAAAAATACATATTATTTTAAACAAAACCCAATTTGGAAAAGAATGATGTTACCCAATTTCTTGTGTACTATCTGGTAACATTAGTTTCACCCAAAGCCAATAATTTGTTATTTCTTTATATTACATAGCAACAGTTTTTTAGGACTTAAAAGTTTCTGATTTTATTCAAATGGCCCTTGTGTTTCAAGAGTTACAGAATTAAGACAAAAGGTCAAACTGTAGCATAAAGAGCAGAGTATTGTGGAGGGGAAATCAAATTACATAACTTTCCCTAGCAAGAATTTCCTCTTTGTGAAGAATTTTTCCTGCAGAAAATTGTCCCATCAAATATTTATGTTCCTCAGAAATGCATTGATAAGCATCTTATCATTTTGGTTATGTATGCAGCTGTTGGCTTGTTGCAAAATTACAAACTTCTGATGGAATGTAAACATTAACTTGCTTTTCTGAATTTAAAACAAATTAGTGCAAACATAAATTCTTAATTTGGTGGTGTCCATTGTAATTCTGAGTAACTTGCAATGTCATGGATAATAACATCTTTGTTTTATTATACTTGACATCTAAGGTTTGTTTTTCCAAGATTTGTCAGGGGCTAATAGCTACAGTAAATTCTTAAATGAGGGTAGCTTCCCCCTCCTTAATAACTCATTTTTCACCCTGAAGTTTTTAATATCTTATAAAAGTTTCTTAGGGGCCATTTTCACAAGGATTCAAGTTCAACTAAAATCCTTGTGAAACCAACAAAAGATGGATAAAATTCATCTTTTGTTCAACTTAGAGATGGGCTTCATAATCCAGTTAAAAAATGCGACAAAAAACATAATCCATCTCAGTGATACCTTAACTCATATAGCAAATTTCAAGTAGAACTAACTTAGCCTACTAGCAGTTGTCTTTCATTTTGGAGAGGCCAGGCCACCCAAGCAAAGGGTGTATTGTCATTACAAATTATTTTTCTGAAATGAGCTGGTGGAAAACTATTAGGAAATGTAAGGAATCTAGTTTACTGTTTAGAGATTAGGATATCACAAAATTAAGCATTCAATATGCTTGTTTGTAAATCTTAAGTAAATACAAACCCTGTTGGAATTTTGTTGATATCCATCTCACAATTAGTGTGTCTAAAGAAAGTTTCCAAAGAGCTTTCAGTTTTCAGCATGCATTTTATCTTTATTGATGGTTAAAGAAAGCAATAGATATACCTGCTGTAGTTGATTAGTAATAAATAACTTGCTGCCTTTCTGCATAAAAATGTGCATTTTTATGTATAATGTATAGCTTTTAAAGTCATTAATTCCTGAGAAACCCCTTCTCCAGTTATGCCAGCTTTATGGGTAGTAAAGCCTTTTTAAAATAATCTGAAATAATTCTTTGGGGGTCCTTACCAGTGGCTTTCCTTTCTACTGCAATTAGCAATACGTGAAATATATTGCAGTCACTAAAAATTTACAATCTTACCTATTTTACCACTATTAAGTTGCAAAAAGGGTGAACTAAATATTTACCATTGAATTTGCCACGAAAGAAATTTCTAGCTCCAAGAAATTCAATCATGCCTTTAGAACAAGGGATCCTAAGTTAGGTCAAAGTCTTGAAAATGTGCTTCTAGTATAAGTAATTTGTAAATAAAAATTTGTATCTTTCTAAAAATGAGACAAAAAAAAATCCTGCAGAAAAGAAACAAGATAGATTAATAAAGGAAGAAATACCATGGATGCCCATGAAATGTAAGATAGAAATGAACAAAACTTCAAGTATGCATCTGTTTTCTTTAAACAGACAGGAGGAATAAACCTCCAAGCTTTGACAAAATTCAATCTCACTTTTGGAACCAGGTATAAGACTAATTTCCAGGGAATGAAAACAGTAAATCCCTGGCTTTTCTATTGACACAGGCAGTGAAGGGAATAAAAACACATTTATTGTTCTGCCTATTTGTTCAACTTCTCTGTCTGTTCTACAAATTCTGTATTATATTTATTTGAAAAAAAAGGCAAAATATCATAGATAAGATTTATTTGCAAAAAAGCCTGCAGGCCATAGCAAACACATGCAACTTTATATGCGCACCTAATTCCAAACAACTTAAAAAATCATTAACAAACAAGGAGAAAATCTTTGGGGATAAAGTACATCCTTGTTTCACACCCAAATAAGACATAACTAGTCTAGAAAATTTTCCCATCACCTTTACAACAAACTTCACCCTCCTATACATAGCTGCTATTATTGCTACAAAACAAGACGGCAAGCCTATTTCTAACAGGCTTTCAATTAACAACCTCCTATTTACTGAATCAAAAATACTTCTCAGGTCTAAAAAGATACAAATAGCCATCTCAATATTTCCAAAGTAAAAATATGGTCAATAGTGCTGAATGTCAATCTGAATCCCACTTGTACTGGACTCAGTATTTCCTCTTTATCTAACCAATCTCTTAGCCTAAATTCCAAAACCTTATTTGCACATTAGGGGAAGGGGGGGGGTGCATTGTATCAAATACCTAACCTAACCACCTTTATATATAAATATTAATTTAAATGTAATTGCATCATAGTTTGTTTCACAAAAGAACCTAACTTTACTTATTGAGTGTGTTCTGAATAACACACAAGTACCTAACAACCATATTGATGCATAGCTTAGATTTTTTGTTATGCATTGATGTATACAATTCTTCTCAATTCCTATTTTGATAGCAATACATGAGGGTTTGAGTTTCACATTATTTTGCATAATTGTAAAGCCTACTAGTTTTGACCCTATTTTCTAATGTAGCATGAAGTTAGGCCTATTTAAAAAAGAAAAAAATTGTGTGCTGACCAATGGTCAGCATTGCACAGCAAGTGATATCCTGATTCAATGTCTGTAGCTGGGAGTGTTGTTACGGGGGGGGGGGTTTCTTATAAAGTTTGGTCGATTTCTTATAGTTTACTGATTGCTTATAAAGTTTACTTGATTTCTTATATAGTTTAAGTTATTTGTGGTATGGGAGCTTTATAGTTAATGGATATAGATTGGGAGGGTTCTATTGACCAGTCTCTATAACCTTTGAGACGAATTCATTATCATGACGTTTAGGTTTGCCGAGATGGGCAGATTCCCTTGGGAACGTACCAGTAGACAATAGGAACTGTACCTGTACCTAGACTCAAAGACAAACACAATTATTGACAATAATTTTATTTTCTTACTTCATATACAACTTCAGGTAAAACGGCTCCAAAAAATGATAGTAGTATAAAGTGCATCAAAGAGTGACTACCAAAAACTGAATTACACACCTAACTTTTAGTTCACCTTATATATCCCGAATCAACCCGGATTTCTAAATTAAGCACTGGGTAGACTGACCTCAGAAATGTTGCAACACAACTCTTTTTTTTTACTATACAACATATGGCTTAACCTCCTTGCAAAGATTTATTATAACGAGGGTTTTCACCTTCAGTTTGTTGACCAGACCAGATGTAGAAATCTGGTTTCTAATTGGCTTTATTCAAAAGTTTGAATCTAATTTTGGTAGTCAAAAAAGTATCATTTTTTGCTTGAAGGAAGATTTGTACCACAGGTAAAAAGTATCATTTTTTGTCTTTTATAAAACTTGTACTAAAAAAGCACAAATCCTATGAGATAATTAACTTGCACTTTAAAATCTTTATATGTATAAGAGATTCTTATTTTAAAACTTTCTAAAGTAAATGAATGAGAGATTTGGTTTTGAGTTCTGAAAGGGGGAGGGGGTTTGCTGGTCCATATGTTACATATCCCCTATCCCGCTGTAGATTGACGCCCTCGTCAATCAGAACATTCCCTGTCCTTAAGTTTTATCTTTCTTACAGTTTTTTATTGTCAAAATATTTTTATTTTAATTCTTTCACCACAGAAATGATTATTTAAAGAAAACGTATATATTCCTACACCTTTAATTAACCTACACCTTACACTTGAATTACATTAATACATCACTTGACATGAATAAGGTTTATACGTGAATACCTGGTTTCACAAAAAAATTTTTGTATTTATTTAGTTTTCAATTGATCCCAGGTATTCTTACAATAAAGTGTAAAATATACAACGTTACATAAAAAGAATTTCCACTTGCACTTTTATTAAGTTTCAACTATTCACTACTTGGCACTTTTTAATTGTTCACCACTTAGTATTTTTGGAATATTACACACCGATCACAATTCTCGTGTCCTTGCCCTATTCACTGATTGAACTAATATAATGTCATTCTTTAATTTATCACCCTTAAGTTTTTTTTTGTTTCTTGAAAATTTAGCAACCGTACAGTCTGTCTTTTTATTACGCTTTTACAAAATGGGAAGTGCAGGACTAGGAATACCTATCCCCTAGGAGTTTAAGTACAAAAGTAAACCTGGTACTACGGTTCTTCCATTCCTTTCCCGCTCCCTTCTGCATTTTAAGCGTTATTTGACTGAGGTAGTATTTAAAACCTTACTTTGTGGTTGATTCCAAAGTTTATAAGATTAGAATTTTCTGATTTAAATCTTCATTTGGGTCTGATGTTGTTGATATCGGGTCTTCATGTTGTATTTCGTTACCATCTATGGTGCCTTCGCGGGTATGCTGTGGTTGTATTTTGGCTGGATGTTACGCCTTCTCTATCTTACGATGTCCCGTCAGAAGATGAAAATGATTGCAGTATGGTAGATGGCGTTATATGGATAACGCCATCTACCATAACACCTGAGGTGTTATGTGGGTGATAGCTTTCTGGTTGAATCAGGTGTTTTCGGGCATTCCTTGGCGGTTGACGAATCATGATAGGTGTTTTCCAGTATTCGACCATTACGTAATGTCGGCCAATTGCCAATTTCTGTAAAGAAAAAATTTCCAGGCAGAATCATATGGTTATTAAATAGAATAGTAACAACATTATATAATTGTAAAAACGATGGTTGTGATTACATTGATTATTGTGACATTTATATGATAAGCATATGATTATGTGATTAAACAAGTAACACTGTTTAAAGGCGTTGATTAAGCACAAAATTAATTTGGAGTTTTTTTTTGTATATTTCTAATTCTTTATACTCCTAACGCAAGACTTTGTAGAAAAGTAACGTCTATTTCTAGCGTCATAGCCTTTCTATTGCCATGCGTTAGGAATATTTAGTTTAGTAACACAATATCGAAAACTACAAGAGACAACCTCCATTCTCTTGTTTATATTAAGAAGGGACAAGTGATTAAACTTGTCAGAGGTCTAGATCTTACATAAAAATTTTCTGCCAAATTTTTATATTATTGATGTAATTCCGCCAAAAAGAAATACAATTAAATTGTATCTTAGCCTTCTAGCTGTAATACACCAACAATATTTATTAAAGTAGGGACTGGATATATGAATGTATGGGAAAAGACCTCGATTTTCCCATACTGTTATAACCTCCCTTTATTATGGCTTAAATATCGTCCGGGGCTGTAGGGTTTAGTTGATGCATTTCCTGAGCATCAATCGCATCGTTTTTTATCGTTTTTCGTCTCAAGAGCTTTCCATAATTTACTGTGAGTAGCGCTCTTATTGTTAGAGATATAAGAAATACCAAAAATATGGTTATTATTATATTGTACCAGGAATTTGGCGAGAATAATCCATATTGACTTTCTACGTACTTTAGTCTTTGGTCTTCTGTCGTGAATAACGGTATTTGTAGGTCTAATGCCTCTTTTATTTTTGCTAGCTGCATAGTACCCTTAATTTTCTCTATTTTGGGCCAAATTGATATTTTTGATTCTTCGTTGTTCATGTTTGGTATCGTATAAGACAAATTTATTCCTTGGAAATTTATTATTTTTGGGCTCACAACATTTGTGCTAGTTGTGATCAAAGGTGTTTGTACAGTTGTTTCCTTTGTCACGAGTCGGCAACCTTGTTTTATTGTTATTGTTCCAACGTCCTGTAATAGTATTTCGGTTCGATAACTGGGGTCAATTTTTTCTGTATTGTTATAGCATGATAGAGTTCCTACTGTCTTTCTAGGTACTGTAAAAAGCCATAAGTCATTTCGTAAATTGATGAAGATTTCTCTTTTTGTGCTTCCTACTAAAGCATCACATGAGTTGGGAATATCTTGCTGTTGCGATTCCTTTAGGAAGAGATCTAATATGCAAGATCCGATTTTTACATTATATATAGGTAGCGTTAGTTGGCAGACTAAATTTTTAAAAGAGACGCATTCTTTTAAATCCTGTGAATTGGCTAGTGCATATTTCCTTCTGTCTTGATCAATTAGCATATATTCTGCTTCAGGCGTAATGCTCATGAAGGAATTGGTCTCTTTAATATTAATTGGAAAAGTAGATATTTTGTATAGATCAAATATGGACTGTTGATTAATTAATGGGATTGTTACGACAGCAAACAGTTGTTCATTAATTTCGGTGATATGCACCTTTAGTTTGGTATAATATAAAAACAAGTTAGCTACTTCTGGTTCTACTGGTAAGTGGAGACCAAATGTTAAGTGAGTTTTTACTTCACTTAGGATGTTCTTAAGGTCCGAGGGATCTACTAAGTCGTAAGAAAGGGCTCCTCCTGTTAACTCAAATAACGCGAATTCAAATTTACTGACATCAGTAGCTAAGTTCAACAAAGACATGATGACAATGTCGAGTGATACCATTGTCAAGCTAGAATCGGAGATTACTCTGTCTACTTCATTTTTTAAATAATTCATTGTGTTGACCGTTCTTGAGATTTTTTTTGAAATGGCCTCAATTTTGTCTTTTTGATAGTTGGCTATACTTGCTTGTATTTTTTTTACATGGAGTGTTGTATTCATGGCTGTATTGAGCCTTTTAACATTTTCTCTCAATATATTCAAATCTTCCTCGGTTGACAAACCGAATAATCGAGATGCAAGCTCCCCTACTATTGGGATTAAACTTGTTGACCTTTTATATTTACTCCTACGGAAAAATACTTCAAATATACGCGTTGTGCTTTGTTTAAGTTTTTGTATTTCTGTATTGAATAGTTCAAATAACGCTTCCAACCTTTGTCTATATAATATGAGGAAGGCCTGATGGGTTGATATTTTATGAGCATTTTCCATGGTTAATTCCGGGAGGGGTTCTAATTCAGTCTTCGCTGGTTCGTCAGCCATTGCTAGTCGTGCGCAAGTTTTTTTACCATCTATAGTCCAGCATTCTCTCCAGTGGTTTTCATCTTGGCATTTTTTGTCCCCTTTCATGCATTCTGTTCTGCTATAATCGGTGTCGACAAAAGGGATTTGCCATCTAACTTGTATTCTGCCTTTTTTCCTTGACGTCCAAATTAAACTAGTTGACCGATATGGTTGCCTTACTGTTATTAAAATTTTATCATTTCTACTTGGTACTAGTACACTAGGGACAATTTCTGACATTGAAGTGTCTAATTCTATTGGTTGTGGGTCAGTAAATGGGGGGTTTGATGTGGGGAACGTTTCTTCCATTTCTATTATTGGGGTGAGTTCAGTTTCGATAGTTGTTGGAGTAAACTCATATTCTGCTGTTGTTTCCTCGTTCTGAGTATTGTAGTTCCAGAAGGTCGTCGTTTCATATTTCCTTGAAGTGCTTCTAGAAGTCTTCATTATTTCGTTTAAGTTTTCTTCGGTATTAGAAGTAATACGTGGAATATGGGAGGTCGTGTTTATTTTGGTGGTATCTGTTGTAACGTTTATTATTCTACACAAATATTGACATTTAAATTTGTACTTCGGTTTTCTGGTATCAGTAGTCGAATTTGATCCCACTTCAATATCTTCTATACCCCTTATTGTCTCTGGTATTTTATTTGTTCGTGTTACAAGGTCAGATACAATGTTTGTTGTTTGGGTTTCAATTGCAGCGGTTTGTTGTGTTTTTGGGAAAATATTTGTTATATCTCTCTTTTCAACTTCTGTTGACTTTATTTCAGAAAAATTTATTTCTCCTTGTACGGGTTTTTTCTCAGATTTGATAGTTCGTTTTGGTCCATTCCATAGTTCTTTGAAGAAATTCCATACTGTGGGCAATTCGTTTAATAACGCATATTGTCCATCGTAAAATTTGCTTTGTTTAAGTTGGGTCTTATTTGGTTTAATTATGTCTTGAGTCTCTTTATCAGTATCTGAATTTTGGTTTTCACTAATTGATCTTTTTTTTCCTTTTTCTATGGCTTTTCCGAGTCCAATAGCTTTATCAATTTCAGCCATCTTTGCATCAAAATCATCAACTATTTTTTTTATTTTGACTTTGGGGTAGGTAGGAGATGGATAGGTAAGGGAAGGTATATCTTTCTTTTCTTTGTGGTTGCTTTTGCTTGCTTGCAGTCCCTTGTCTGATTTTAGAAATTGAAAGATTGATTCCTTTAATTCATAGGTATTTTTCTCTAGCCGTATTACTTGTTGAAATAAAGTTTCGAATGGTTTGGGGTCTAGTTTCATAAATATTTTCCACGCGTTGTTACTGGTCAGAAGTGAGTTTTCATGCTTGAAAATCACTCCATGTTTTATGATATCTTGTGTGTTGGAATGGACGCACAGGGTCATCAATATTGTTATCAACTTCATTATTTCTAGAAGAGTTATTTCAGTGATTAGCGTAAATATGATTTTTTTTTTTTTGGGGGGGGGGGGGTTAAGCTTTGTTGGAGCTATGTAAACTTAATATTTATTTTTTCCTTTACCGCTTCCACCCATATTAGGTGTTAATATCATTAGTATATAACACAAACCGTTTAAAGTAAACTAATTATCTCTTCTCCAAGGAATTATGTTACTCTCCTCTCTTTAAATTAATGTTTAAAGATAGGCCCTATTTCATCAATTTCTTTAAATTCTGTTTTTAAAGATTCACAGGTTCTAAAATTTATTTCTAGTATATGGTCGCTGTTTTTTATATTAATATACATAAGATAATCTACAAGACATTTTGGTATTTTAAAACTTTCTAACGTATGGTTAATGTTAA
Organism: Artemia franciscana; assembly: GCF_032884065.1. NCBI lineage: Eukaryota > Metazoa > Arthropoda > Branchiopoda > Anostraca > Artemiidae > Artemia > Artemia franciscana. Next base: position 24,353,120 of record NC_088880.1, on the reverse strand, counting down.
ATTTTTGCATAATTGTCCGTATTTTGTTTCTACATAGTCCTTTTAAACTTGTTTGATTAGCTGTATTGCAATTTATTTTATATTTTAATAATTTATAACCAAAAGAAGGATTGACACTTTCCACTATAGTTTCGGATACGATGATTTCTGTTCCTGGAAAGATTTTCGACCATAAGTATTGCTTATTTTTGTACAAATGTACCGTTAGTTTCTTTAGAGCATCGTAATCTTCTCTACGTAAAACGGGACATCTTTCTAAGATTTCATTTTCTATAATATTGACGTATTTGTTGTAAACTGAGAGAATCCAGTTTGATTTAATAGATGATTCTAAGTCTTTTTCTACTAATATTAATATGAGATGTAAAGGCCAGATAATTGTGAAGTCATTTACATCACAAAAAATATCTAGATGTTCGATAATTAGTTCTTCTATTAGGGGGTGATTCTTCTTGGTAATGTTGTCAAGTATTGTTTTAAATGTTATTGATGAGAATTTTCTTATATATTCATAACCCTCCCTAACTACTTCTTCTGAAAATTGACAATTTAATATTACATTCATTACATCCCTGATTAAATAGCTTTTAAATATGATTGGTGTTCTTAAAAATTTATAATTTAGATTCCTCACTGCATCAATAATTAAGCTGTTCCACATTCCTTCGTTTAATTCATAGTTAAACCTGTATAAATCGGGTTAACTATAATATTCCTTGTGAGCACCAGGTTTTATTTGGTCTTTTGGGATTAAGTTGTGGCTTATCTAGAAATAGTATTATATTAAATTAGAATTTAAATTAATTTATTCCTATAGGGTCTTTTATTAAAGAGTTTTTAACAAAGTATATTATTATTTATACGCAATTCCAACGAAATCTTGCTTCAAGATAATAATGGTCTGATCCATTTTGACTATTCGGTAATGGTCCTATTTTTAAGCAGTCCTTGTATGTTGGGAGACGAAGTCTTTCTAATAGTATTAATGTTTGTTTTTTATATTTGTCGAATTTTTCGTCAACATTACTGTAGAGAATATAGTCAACTAAGTTGTGATAAGTCGAATTCAAACGAACTTTTGGAAATTTATCTGAATTATAAACACTTTTAAAGGCAAATTTATGCGTTAATGTACCGGATGAAAAAAATTCTTTTTCAATGCAGTTATTCTGTTTTAGTTCTTGTAAGTATTGACAAGAATCAGAAATATATAGCTCCTTTGGGAGGAAGGTTTTCCCAATTTTTTGTGAACCACAGTCAGTTAGTTTTTTTATATCTAGGTGTTCATACTTAAGCCTTACTTGGCTTAAAAAAGAGTATAATTTGCTTGAAGTGGTGAAATTCAAATCACCACAAAGGATAACTGGAGGGTAGTTAGTATTTTTGCAAGTAACGCGGTTAATTTCTGCTAGAAGTACTTGGAGTTGGGCTAAACGCACATCTTCTCTTTTGCGATTGTATAACAAATGTGTGTTTACAATGCATATCTGTTTATCCGGGCTCTCAAATGGGGTGAGAATAGAAATAAGTGCAATGTTATCTCGATTAAGTAAATCTATTCCATTTTTTAGCATTTCTAAGGAATGATTTTCTTTTAGACTAAATTCACATTTTTTAAAAAAGGTGGCACACCCATCAATCTTTTCTTGGGTTTTTTGTTTAAACACTCCGTCATACCCCTGAGATTGAAAATACGATAAGTAGGTATTATAATAGTAGTCAGCATCCACTTCCTGTAAGCATACAATATCTGCATTTGACATTTTGAATTGGTTAAAGTCTTTTTTTCCTATCTGGCCATTTTAAATTTTCTTCGTTACAATTATAGTACAAATACGGCATTGTTTCGATATATCCTTGAGCTAGTACATTATATGACATAATTGTAAAATCTAAAGATTGAGTTTCTTGGTTGTCTTTTGGCCTTTGACAATTTCTTGGAGTTTCCCACTTTCTAATTTCCGTTAGATTCATTTTTTTTTTACAATCTTCCCTTTTTTTGACTGAACTACAAATCAGTACCGATTTGTTTTTGTTTTACTAATTATTTGGTGTTAATTGGTATTATTATTAAGCAGTATATAAGTTTAAGGTTACCTGTTTGGCTTGGTATTCAGTTGATGATCTGGAAATATTATGGTGTTAATTTATTTATGTCAGAAGGACTCAGCGCATCGTAACCATTCTTTGGACATATTTATTAAATATATAACCATGTCTTGAAATAGTTAATATTTTAAGCGTTAACTGGATTCTTAGGTAAATCTAATAGTTTCTATTTAATGAATATAAAGTGATTATACTTTTTAATCTTTTCTTAAATATAAACGAATTTATTTGACAAAATAATTTAGTTTCAGATAAATTTTAAACCTACCACTGAGATGTATCGCTGTGATTGGTTACTTCTTTAAATGCCTCCGGAGAAGCTTCATTGTAATTGGTTAATTCAAAAGATGGGTGGTAACTTTTCTTGACTTTTGAGATCCGCTAGGCGGTATTTTTTTTTTTTTTTTTTTTTTAGCTATAATTTAAACTTCTTTTAAAACTACTACAGGCTTTTAAAGCTTAATTATTTTTTTACAATTTTGTTATGCGACAAGTGTTTGTAGGGTGTTATAATTGACGTTCATTCCTTGGTTGTAAAAATCATTCTTCCATTAACAGGTGTACCTTAAGGGTTATTTATTAGACAATGCACACATTGTATATTCTATGTGTTACGAGTCTATTAGATAAAGTGTCTATTTGTGAATTTCACTTTCGTACGTCACTAGTAATTTTGCCGTTCAGAGATCTGTAATTTTGCCAGGTTACAAAATATATTTTTTTCAATGTTAGTACGCGCGAATTTGAGTTGTTCATATTTTAAGATTTTAGGACTTATATCATAACAGAATTGGCATTTTTTTTTGCAAGACGAAGCAAAAATTTGGTAAGATTTAAATTTTTGTGTTTTTATTTTCTTTTCGTGTTACTGTTCTTTATTTTTTCTTTTTTTTTGTGTCTGTTTAGGTGATAAAAATTAGATTGAGCGTCATATTGATTTCGAAAGTATATATATCATTTTAAAAAGATAAGAATTTTTAATTCATACACACAAAAAGGATTTTAATTTAAAAGATACTAGATATTTTTTAAGGCTGGCTTTTATAATTATTAGGTTGGGTAGTCTTATTCACAGACATATTTGGTTACTTATTGGATACATACATCTCGAGATACTTATTTTTATATTTGTAAAAAAAATTTTAATTGTAATAAAAGACATACATAGGTTAGTTACTATGCCATTAGTGGCACCAAAGGTTACTAAGCTTAAAGCAATGATATATTACCTGTTAGTTGTATTATCTACTATATTTTCTCGTTCTCAATTCTTCCAGACTTCTTTAGTTGGTTTTTTTGTCGAATTTAATTTCGGATAATATTTCATAATAATTTTCTTCGTTTTTTGTACTTCTCATTGAACAGAATTGAACGCTTTCCGCGGTTTCGATTCCAAATTTCATATTTTTAAAAATGGATGTTATTGATGGTGGTAGTTTTTTTGCCATCCTTCTTAGCCTAGCGACTTTTCTGAGATTTACTAAAGTCAAATGAGGTTTCCAACATGCCTGGTTCGCGAATTGTATTCCTGTTTTACTGATTTCTTTAGTAATTCTATCTAAAAGAGGACTTAAGCGAGCTTTAAATTCTGTCTCATTATTTAACTGGGCATACAAAATTTGTTCTGAAAATTCTCCGACGCCTTGGAAGTCGAGCATTATTTGATTCTCACTGAGTTCTTGTTCAAAGGCAGATATTGCCTTCGCGAAAGCATTTTTTGTTAATTCGACTTCACTAATATTTTTTAGGTTGATAACCATTAGTGTAACGTGAAAAGTGCTGTGTAGTATAAGGGCCTGCGATATATTGGGGTCTATATTAATTAAGTAGTTTTGTATCTCCGAGGCTTTTCTTTTGACTTGCGCGCTTTTGACTTGAATTGCGAAAAAATAATTTGGTGGGTGGTTACTCATTTTCCTTGACTTTCTTGGCAGATATCACTCGGTTTCTAAAAAAATTAAGTTACATTAACTTAATGGTTTTTTGGTTGGTACTCTAATCCAATCCGTCTGAACTTACAACGCACAATTTGTCGAAAAGTAATACATTTTGTATCATAGCCTTTCTATCATTATGCCTTGGAATATTCCAACTCGGAAATAGAGTAGTAAAATCATAGGAGACGATTTCTTAGATATTTGCACATTAGAGGGAAAGAAACGAGTAAAAGAAACTAATATATCGTTAATTTACTGTTTAAAAGTGATATTAGTTAGATAAAATTTGAACAATCTAATTCATGGTCATTTGAAATACTTTTTATAGGCCCTTGGCTTGAAATTTGATTTATTTCAGATTTTAATAGGTGTGGAGTCATAAAAGTCAATCGATATTCTTGGTTGTTATTTCCATGAATATCTTCTATGTGTAGTAAATACCGTTTTAAGGTTTCAGGGAGTGTTAGGTTAGCCAAAGTGTAGTGAATGTCGTTTTTTTTTATCATAAAGCGTATGTTTTTTCTGCACAACTCCTTTAAACTGGGGTTATTTGGAGTAATACAAACTCTTTTGAAAATTAGTTGTTTATGAAAACATAGCGGGCTTATGCAATTTATTATTTTTTCATATATTAGAATATCTTTTCCTTTTACTATTTTTGACCCAATGTTTTCGTCTATTGTATAAAACTTACTAATTAAGCGTTTTAATAGCTCGTATTGTCCTAAATATAAGTGATGAATAGAGTTATTAATCCAGTAATAATTTACATTGTTATTTTTGTAGATTTTAAGGAGTAGATCTTTGTTAAATAGCCTATAATCTACCTCCATTAGCATTTCTAAGAACTTTGAAGGCCAAGGTAGCTCGAAATTTTCTTCTTCAAGTGGTGTTAACCAAAAATTCTCACATATTAGGGACGCGATTAATGGATATTTCTTTTTGGGGATTGAGCAAAGAAGTACTGTAAAATTGTATAGGGCGAACCTGTGCCTGTATCCGTAGTCTTTTCTCATTACCTCTGGCGAAAAAGTACTTATTAGTAATATGACCATTATTTCAATTATCAAACTATCACTAGGTATAATTGGAACGTGCAGTAAGGAACGAAGTAAATCGTAACGCAAATTTTTTACTGCTGATTCTAAGATTTTTTCGTTCGTCTCATGGTTTATTTTTGAAAGATCTGGTAGACTTTGGGTTTTATTTGGAAGCCAGAAGCTTTGTCTTGAGGGTATGTGGTTTATGACCGGTTCTAGGGGTCTTAGAACATTTTCTAAGGTTCTATTATACGACATTTCCTCCGGTTAGTATAAGCTGTTAGTTGAGTGAATTTTTACCTGATTTGGTTCCCTCTGGTTACAGATCTAAAAAATATTATTTGTACTTTAGAATTTTAAAATTTTTGGTAGGCAAGTTGTTTTTGTAAGCGTCTTTTTTAGATTGTTTAGATTTTTTTCGTCTTAAGAAGATTTTATCCCCTTTAACGGCATATTCTCGTGTATTCGGGTCGTATGAAAATTTGGCGTAATGCCGGATTTCTTCTAATGGGTGATGAATTCCTTCATATTTAGTACAATTTTCATTTTCTTCGATTTTATAACATATTTTTGGGTTTTTACATTTATCAATTAGAAGAAGGTCAGTTTGTGTCGGCCCCTTGCAAAACCAGTAGCAGATATTAAATTATTTCTGTAGTTTTCTTATTTTTAATTGCAAACTTGTTAAGTTATTTCCTTTTTTGTTTTTATTTGAGTATTTGATTTTTACTTCTCCCCTTGCGGGTCGATATTTTGCGGTGTTAGCTAATTTTAGCCCAAATTTATACGTGTGAGGTTTAAATTTTGTCAAATCGTAATTTAGGTACCAACTTTCTGCGTATATTTCTTTACCGTTTTCATCTTGGACTAGCATAGCGGCCGAATATATTATATTTTCCTTGGCATGAATAATTGAAATAAATTCCGTATCTATAATTCCCTTTATCATAGTCAAATAATATTTTTTGAGAAAAAAAAAATATTTAAGTGCGATCTTGATACCGCAGGGAGGATAAAGTAGATTTGATGCCAAGTATGAATGTCTGTCAGATATTGCAAGTTATGGCTATATTAATGTCGTTTTTTAGCTATGAGTTAAATTTATTTGAAGCCACTAAATTTATATGATAGTAGGGAGACGAACCAAGAATATGCCTGAAAGGAGTATGACAATTATAAAGTAAATTTGAACAAGTTTGGCTATGACTACAATTTACGAAGACGCTTGTTGTCACCTAAATATTTGTAATAAATTTTTTTTTTATTAAGGTTACTAATGAGTTTTAATTTACTATTATTAGATGGTTGTCTGTATAAGCTTTATGTTTCGTAATATTTTAGTTTTTACGGTAGATAAGGGGACAGCGATTCCTATAGGGCAGGTGTTAGTTATAGTTGCGTTAATAAGCTTTTGCTTTAAAGAATTATTATTATAGTAACAAATTAGTTTTGGGATCTACTCACAATACTGAGCCCTTTTTGACGGAGCAGGCCAATTTTTCAATCGGAGTTTATCAAACTTTTCTGAAAAGTATCCTTTTTTATTTTTGGATTCTTATTACGGAGTCACTTGGCGAGGAGCAGAAAATTAAATTAACCTTCTCTGAGTCACAACCCGACGTTATCAATAAATACATCGAGTTACGCCTCAGAAAAAATCAAATCAACTCTCTATGAATCATAACTTTTGAGCGCTTTTTTTTTATAAAGCAGGCCAATTTTCAGTTTTTGATTAGGCAGACTTCCTGAAAAGTATGGACTATATATTACGGGATGGTTTCCTAGTGAAACCAATTAACAATTAACAAAAAAAATGACTTTTTTATCTTATTATTTTTTTCTCCCTCATTTTACCCAAGGCTGATAGATTTTTTTTTTTATTAAAAATCTAATTTATTTGGTTTTTTGACAACCCGGCCGGATCTTGTTATTACCTGTTCTTCTTTAGACTCAGTTTTTTTCTTTGGTTTTGCTAGTGATATTAAGTCAAATTTTTTATACTGTTTTTTCAGAAATTTTTGACCTTTTAATTGTGCTTTTTTTGCCTGGCCCGCTGCACTGGGGGGTCTCATTTCTTTTGATTCCTTGAACTTATCTGCGTCAGATTCACTATCCGTATCTGAGGAACTGGTATTTGTTGATTTATCGCCTGGTTCTTTTGAAGAAGAAGAAGTTTGAGATTTAGGCGTTGATCCTGTTTGTGCCTCATAAATTTCTTCTCCTCGCGAAGTGGAGGGTCCACTAATAGATTCGTCCTGTTGATTTCTGGGCTCGGGAGAATTGAAGGATTCTTGAGAGCTTTGGGAAGATTCGAATGTCTTCTTGGGGTGCCTCCATTGCTTGAAAGCCATGTCTTCCGGGGGGTGAGGAATTGTTTGCATTAAGGTTTCCTTCCAAGATACCCAGTCCTTAGGTTTTGCCTTTGAGACGGTTATATTGTGATACTGTTGTTCATCAGTAGATGGATTAGTATAAAATGTACTCTGTCTAGTCTTAATGGGGTAAATAATGATATCCATTGCTTCTCTTAATGTTTGTTTTTGGGGTTGATTGTCCCTTTGTGACTCTATGTACCCAGGAGTCTGTATAGCCTTATTTAATTCATCGTGTAACGATAAGGGTCTGTCTATTGGTGAAATAGGTTTCACCAAATTGTCTGAGAAACGTTTTTGGGGGTAAGGGGTTGATTCTATCTGGAAAAAATTGTGACTTTGGAGAAATCGTATAGTCCAATGGTTCTGACTCCTCACTGGAAGATAAGTCGCCCTTTTTCCGTCTCCGCGTGACGGGGGTACTTTTTGGGGGGGTAACCATATTTGTCATGGTTAGAAATTCATTAAATTTTTCTTCTTCACTACTGTTTTCAAAATACCCTTGTTTAAAATTAAAAGGTTTAAGTTCACTTAGTCTAGACCGAGGAGGTTCATTTTCGTCCTCTGAGGTATTTGATGTTGAAGGTTGAGGGGTCCATGTTTCTGTGAATTTTGCCCTTTTTATACGACTAACATGGGTTTTATAAGTTTTTCCCGTTTGTGGTTTTAATAGTTTGAATTTAACGTCATTATCATATTTCTTAATTATTCTATAAGGGCCAGCGTACCTATTAGAAAGCTTCTTGCCTTCCAATTTGGTTTCATTTTTTAAATTAACGCAATCTCCTACTTTAAAATTGAGTTCACCTTTAACATTTGGAATATTTTTGGCCTCTTGTTGTCTTTTTGATTTTTCTATTTCTTGTTTTACAAGTTTGTAAGTTTTTCTCATTATATTGATACATTCTTGCCTATAATCTTGAGAATCATTATAATATTGCCTCGATTCTATAATTTCCTTATAAGGGATTCTAAAGTCTCGTCCAAATAATATGTAGAATGGGTTATCACGAATGACCTGGGAGTAAGCGGTATTAATTACATTTGTTAAATAAGGTAAGGTTTCGTGCCAATCTCTGCGATTTTCTTTCGTATAAATGCTTAAAATATTAGAGAATAGTTTGTGTATGTTCTCGATCTTCCCGTTGGCCTGGGGGTGATAGGGGGTCGATACCAATTTACTTATTTGAAGAAAAGACATTAAATCCTTAGTTACTTTCGATACGAAATTAGGGCCGTTGTCGCTTAATACTGTATTAGGAATACCGAAATTAAGGAATATTTTAGCGAGAGCTTTCGACGTTGTATAGGCGCTTTGATTTTTTAATGGTTTAGCAAAAGTGAAACCAGAAAAGTGATCAATCACTGATAGTACACAGGTGTGTCCTTCATTAGACATGGGTAGTCCTCCGCTAGTACCATATAAATCAAAAGAAACTATATCAAAGGGGAACCGGGCTGTATGCGTTCTTCCTGTCCCTGGATTAGGGTAGACTTGAGGATTTTTTCTTAAATTACATGTTTCACAACTAGTAACGTAATTTTTTAACTTTGTTAAGGCTGAAGCAACGAAAAAGTATTGTTTTAATCTATGGAAGGTCTTCTCTATCCCCAAGTGACCTCCTACTTCAGAATGAAAAAATTCAAAAGCGGGTTTTTCCAAAATTTGGGGTAACACTGGTATAATGGTCGTTTGATTTCTTTTTTCGTTATTGGTCATTATTTTACATAGTATTTGTTCATCTAAATCGTAATAATAATTATCAATTTCTTTTTTAAAGGATTTCATTTCATTGGGTAGGTCTCTATCATATAAGAAATATTCTATTAGAGCAGTACAAATATTATCTTTCTTTTGATGTATTTTTATATTATTTAAAGATAGTGGGCTGTCTTTGTGTTCTTCTTCTACCAAAATATTGGTCTGCATTTTTAAATTTTTATTTTTCGGAGCATGTTTTTCTTTTATCGTGTCAATTTCTTCATTTTCATTTTCTAAGGGAGCATTATCTGGAAACCTACTAAGATAGTCGCATGGGGCGTTTTGTTTTCCTTTAAGATGTTCAAATTCATAATCTAAATCTTGAATTTTTAATATCCATCTCGCGAGGATTCCGGACGGTTTTTTGAAAGTCTGTACGTATTGAAGACTTTTATGATCGGAACGTAGTTTAAATTTTCGTCCAACCAAGTAATGTTTAAATTTTTCTAAATGGTGGATAATCGATAATAATTCAAGTTGTGTCACAGAATAATTACTTTCTCCAGGTGTAAGAGTACGCGAAGCATATGCTATAACTTTTTCTTCCCCGTTTATTATTTGGGAGAGAATCGCCCCAATCCCTTTGGTTGAGGCATCCGTAGTAACAACGAATTGTCCTGTTTGGAAGTCGGGTAAACATAAGATTGGTTCTGAAGTCAAAGCCTTTTTTAAATGATCTAATGAATTTTGAGCTAATTTAGACCACGTAATTTTTTGGGGGTTCCCTCTAGTGAGGTCCGTGAGAGGTTTTGCTACTTGTGCGTAATTTCTTATAAATTTTCGAAAGTAGCTCATTAATCCTAAGATTCCTCGTAATTGTTTAACTGTTTTGAGGGGGTTTTATATTTTTAACAGATTCTATCTTTTCAGGGTCTGGGGAAATTTGTCCTTGTGTTACAACTACTCCTAAAAATTTTAGTTTGGTTTGAAAAAGATTTACTTTTTCAGGTCTACATTTTAAATTTCCTTCTCTAAATTTCTCAAACACTTTTGCTAGGGTTATTAGATGGTCTTCCGTATCCTTGTCCATAGCTATGACATCATCAACAAAATGAATTATGTTATTTAGACCTCTTAATAAATGAAGGAGGGGTCTACACAATGCACTTGAACTGGTTTTTAGTCCAAATGGTACTCTTAAGTATTCATAAGAACCACATTCTGATGTTGAAAAAGCTGTTTTAAAAATATCGGCCCCCTTTATTTTTACTTGATGATAACCTTGTGTCAAATCTAGTGAAGTAAATATTTTATTTTTATTTGATATTGAGTCTAGAATTTCGTCTATTCTAGGTAGGGGAAATTTGTCACTTACTACCTGTTTATTTAAAGCTCTATAATCTACCACTAATCTAAGGTCATTATTCTTTTTTGGGACTAAAATAACGGGGGCAGAGTATGGGCTTATGCTTGGCCTTATAATTCGATTTTTTTCAAGTTCATGTATTTTGTTTATTAGCCATTCTTTATGTTTATAAGGAATTCTGTATGGTTGTTTCGCAACTGGCGGCCCCGTGGTTTGTATTGCGGGTTCATAAAATGGGATAAGTCCTATGTCGTCTTCAGATGTCGAAAAGACATCTTTATATTCCCATAATAAGTCGCATAATTTTTGTTTTAATGATACATCGGTTATGTGACTTAGTTCGAATTTTTCAAGAAATTGAGATCGCGTCAGTGAAAACTCTTTGTCAACGTGAAGATTAATATTATTCACTAAGTTTTTTTTTCCAAATTTTTCCAATTATTAATATCGGATTCCGATACTATTTGTATCTCTACTAAACATGTACCTTTACTTAGGGTAATTAGGTCGTTTTCGTGGGTGTTCATTACCCAAATATAACCTTCACCCTTTTCGTAATTTATAATTTGTTCTTCGCAAATTACATTTTTCGGGAGATCTTCTGACGGCGATGCTACCCAAGTTTCATTTTTATCATTAACTGGTTCTAACATCTGTGATATTTGGACCCTCTGCATTGATTTAGGGGGAATCTTAGTTTTTCTCACTACGAATCCATAATATTTTTCGTTATGACTTTCTTTTATTGAGTTTAGGATATTATCTTCTGGGTTTTTTCTGGGAGTTTCTATATTCGCTAGTTTTTTCCATAAATATGAAATTTCTTGAATTTGTTTTTCTCTATACTCTTTCATGTGGCCTATGTTTTCCTTTACCTTGTTTGCTTGTATGTTATTTATTTCTGATTTGGTTTTTGTCGGATATATAAACTTTGAATTTGCTACATCTAATAATATTTTATTGGCTTTTAAAAAGTTAGCGCCTATTATCGCTTCGTATGGAAAATTTTTACAAACTATAAATCGAGTATAGAAATTTCTGTCATCTTTGCGCAAGGTTAGGCACACAGTGCCTTTTACATCCAGGTCGTGTCCCGTCACACTTGATAAATTGGGACATATATTGCTCATTCGTCGTTTAATATAATTGGGTAATTTGTTAAATACGGATGTATTTATCAAATTTACTGTTGCCCCTGAATCTATAAGGGCTGAGAAATAAATATTTCCTGCATTAAAATTTTCAAATAGTGGTAACATATTATTATTATTTGCACTTAAAAATGGTATAATCACTGGCAGGGACCTATATATTATTTTGCCACCAAATTTTGGTCCTATGAATTTTGGGGGCTTGAGTCGTTTCCCTGAGGTTCCCAGATTTCGGGTGTAGAGTTTTCATTAGTTCTATTTTGGTTTTCTTGATCATTAATTGAAGTTGAGTTGCTATATGGGTTCCGTCGGCTGATAAAGTTACCTCTTGTTATTCCCACCATTGTTAGGTTGGTTTATCCTTCCGCGATACCCTCCGCGATACTGATTTGTACTGCGTTGGAAATTTCGGGTTGGATAATTACCTCTTGTTAAAAAGGTGTTCCCTCGATTGCCTCTAGGGGCGTACCCATTATAGTTTGTCCCCCTGGACAAACGGTTGCTCAATCCCCTAAAATTCGGGCGATAATTATTGTTTGTAAAACAATTTCTTGCGATGTGACCTAACCGGTCACAGGTGTAGCACCTTAGTGGTTCTACATTGGCTTGTGCCCTCATTTGATTATTGGGGGCAAAGCGTACTTGTCTTGGAGGTGTGGTGGTTCGAATTTGATTTCGAAGCGGTTTTGGCGATGATTCTCTAGAGAAAAATCGCGGAGAGGGATCTCTTGATTTTATAGCTGTTTTACTTTCTACCGCATTTATTGATAGTTTTTGATGCTGCAGGACTATGGAATCAATTTCCACGGCTGTCTCTATTTCCTGAACTGCCAGTTCTAAGTCGTCGATTTTTTTGGAAATTAAGAGACGGTATAGTTTTGGGTTGAGTCCCTGTTTAAATGCGTTTAGTATTATTTTTTCATACAATTCCCCTTCACCTGGACCGTATCGCGCTTCTGTTGCGATTCTAATTTTATTTAAATATTCTCTTATGTTCTGGGTCTGTTCGAATGTTACTAACCCATGTTTTAGTTTGTTCAATGAACTAGTATCGATGAATCTCTTATGAAAAGCCTGTTGCAATAACTTTATTGAGTTAATTGTTGAGGTGGTTTCAGTTCCTATGGTATTTTCAATTTGTTTCAAAAATGTCAAAGCCTGTCCTTTTAGTCTTAAGAGTAGCATGTTTTTTAATGTATTTAAGTCAATTTTTGTCATTTCAACAAATTGTCCTAAATGGATGTTGAATTGATCCACATCTGTATCCCCTTCATAATCGGGTAATGATTTTGCAATTTCTACCGAAGTTGCAATAATTTGTTGTGCTTTTAATAATTCATCCTGTTCCTGAGCCATATTTGTTATTTTAATTCAGTTTTTCTTTGAAGTTATGCGGTATATAAAATTTTAGTTTTCATTTAACATTTATTTATATTTAACTACTGAAGATTCTAATTATTTTAAGATGGGGTACACACATAAAATACATAAGTAGAAGTAAAATTACACTACACTTAAATAATGTAAAATTAAATGCACTAAAAATCAAAAAATAATTTGTGAATAATCATATTTGTCTAGGGTAGCAGGTAGTCATGTTGTTAGACATGTACAGTTCCTTCAGTGTCTTTTTTTTTATGACCGCGCCAAATGTTACGGGGGGGGTTTCTTATAAAGTTTGTTCGATTTCTTATAGTTTACTGATTGCTTATAAAGTTTACTTGATTTCTTATATAGTTTAAGTTGTTTGTGGTATGGGAGCTTTATAGTTAATGGATATAGATTGGGAGGGTTCTATTGACCAGTCTCTATAACCTTGGAGACGAATTCATTATCATGACGTTTAGGTTTGCCGAGATGGGCAGATTCCCTTGGGAACGAACCAGTAGACAATAGGAACTGTACCTGTACCTTGACTCAAAGACAAACACAATTATTGACAATAATTTTATTTTCTTACTTCATATACAACTTCAGGTAAAATGGCTCCAATAAATGATAGTAGTATAAAGTGCATCAAAGAGTGACTACCAAAAACTGAATTACACACCTAACTTTTAGTTCACCTTATATATCCTGAATCAACCCGGATTTCTAAATTAAGCACTGGGTAGACTGACCTCAGAAATGTTGCAACACAACTCTTTTTTTTTGACTATACAACATATGGCTTAACCTCCTTGCAAAGATTTATTATAACGAGGGTTTTCACCTTCAGTTTGTTGACCAGACCAGATGTAGAAATCTGGTTTCTAATTGGCTTTATTCAAAAGTTTGAATCTAATTTTGGTAGTCAAAAAAGTATCATTTTTTGCTTGAAGGAAGATTTGTACCACAGGTAAAAAGTATCATTTTTTGTCTGTTATAAAACTTATACTAAAAAAGCACAAATCCTATGAGATAATTAACTTGCACTTTAAAATCTTTATCTGTATAAGAGATTCTTATTTTAAAACTTTCTAAAGTAAATGAATGAGAGATTTGGTTTTGAGTTCTGAAAGGGGGAGGGGGTTTGCTGGTCCCTATGTTACAAGTGTTACAAAACATTGATTCTTAATTTGAGTGCAAAAAACATTTGATTCTTCTTTAGTTTTTCCTCTAAATTTCTCCAGGTAGGCTAATCATTATAGCTAGATGTACTGTGGCTAAGCTTACAGAGTCCCTTATCCCAACCAAAATAACAGCAACACCAGGCCTTAAACTCCTAAGCTTAGGTTTTCAAGCCAGAAGTAGCCTACAAGAAACTTTGCTAGGAGGGCTCAAATGTATCTATAAATTAATATTAAAAAATTGTTACGGGCTACCAATAAACTGAAAAGTTTTTTGAAGAACTTCAATGAATTACAGGATTCAATCTAGCCAAGGCTAGCTTAAGTAATTATCATTGAATGTTTTAAATCAGCTTCCAGAGTAACACAGTGTTTCTTTCTGTCAAGTGGGATTGAACTAAGATTTCTTTGAACTATATACATTTTTTTCTGGACAATTAGACCTATTACTCACTCTAGGCTATGCCATCTCTACAAAATAATTTACCACTGACTTTGGATAGGCTAGCAACTGTACAAGGATTACAGGAATTTAATTAGAAGCTTCCTAAGGCAATACCTGAAGACTTCACCCCCAACAAACTATTCAACCAAGCTTCTCTAGATATGCCCAGCAGATCACATTAATGCTTGAACTTTACCAATGAATTTTTTATTAAAAATCATTTTAAGGTCAAAATAAGATTGTTTACCATCACTGGTTCTTTGATTCCATTCTCTTCACTGCATAAAGGCTCATAGTCTTCAAACTTTTGTTTGTTAGCCATCATAAAAGCTTTATATTATTGTAGTGATGATAATGATGTTAAGTTTTACTTAACGCTCGTTAACTATCTTTAGCAAAAGTTACTGAAAAAGTTACTTTGAAGTAACTTTTCTGTGGTTCCAGCTTCTAAATAGCCTCAGCTGGAACGGAAAAAGTTACTTTTAGTAACTTTTCCGTAACTTTTAATTACTTTTTGTCTCACCTGGAACACGCTCTATAAAAAGTCCATCATTGTGGTAGGTACCTTAAATTAACACTTAGGGTACAACAAGATTAATGATAATGCAAATAATAAGGAAAACAGTTTTGTCTCACAGTTTGTTATATATTTATCCAGGGTTCAAATTTATGCAGCCACATGGGTTTGTTACACAAATAAGGCACTATTATTTCTAAAAAAAATCAACATAATCCAAAAGGCTGTATGGAAAACTTCAACAAGTATATGAACACTGCAATGTCTAGTTGTATTGAGATGAAACTTCAAGCACTTGATGAGAGAAATGTTCAACTGACCAAAATGCAATATGTTAATAATATTGCTGCTACTAGTAGCCTACTAGTGATATATCACTGTACATACCACAGTGATACCAATAATACTACTACTAGTACTACCAATACAACTAGGGTCACTACTTTACCCTTACCCTACTGTCACCACTATTACAAATATGCTTAAGGGTGTGAAGGGTAAATTCTCAGGAAATTTCAAGGAGAGAAGGTAAACAGAAGTAGGCAACAACATGCTGTTTTGTTTGCAGGTTGTTGAAAGGGCATATCAGCAATATCTAAGGAACAGCTTAGTGTTTAGATTTGAAAATTACAGGGCCTGTTGTGGAGGATGTTGAACTAACCTAAAAACAATATTTATATCCTAATCCTACTGCTTCTACTCATATCATTGCTACTGCTACTGTTATTACTGCTGCAACTACTACTAATACTGCTACTAAAGCTAATGCTACTACTATTACTACTGGTGCTGCTACTACTGTTATTAAAGCTAAGGGTATTAAGAAAAAAATTATGAGACTTTTAAAACTATATTGAACATAATCAAAATACACTATGTCTACATAGGTTGTCAAGAGGATGTATCAGCAATGCTTCAGGAATGGTTAATGGTATGATGTTGAAAATTTTCAGTATGTGATGGGATTTTGAAGAAAATCAAATTTGTTATATGTATACTGCTACTAATGCTATAAGCCAAAATGTTTTAAGGAATGTTTAGGCAGATGTTGAACTAAATATAAACAAACTGGGCATGTAGCTTATCAAAAGGGTGGCACAACAATATCTCAAGAATGATGGCTGATATACTGTAATTACAATTACTGTAACCAATGATGCTAAGGGTATCAAAGTGGAACTTCCAAGAAACATTTAGGGAGAGTTTCAATCTGATGAAAAAGTATATGCATTCAGGTTTTTGAAAGGGTACATAAGCAATATCATAGGCAGCACTGCTCCATAATACCTAGGAATATCATTTGAACTTTTAAAGGAGCTAATTTGACTGGAAAGTGCACTTTGTGAGTTGAAAGTAATTGGAGGGCAAGTAGATCTCTTCCCAATTCAATTAGTTTTTCAAACAAATCCAATCAAAATTTTGAGACAGCTGTTTTGTAGCATGGTAGAAAGGTCCAGCAATTATGTCTTTAATAAATAATAATAATTTATTTATAACCCACAAAATACATTAAACTGTGGAGTAAACACACAAAAAAAGAAAAAAAAAACATAACAATATAAATAAAATAACAACATACAACATAAGTAAATTACCTCAATTCAAAAAATAGCCAAAGAGGGTCAAAAACATCAATCATTTGTTGAATTTTAAGAGATGTATCTTTAGATAACTTTTCAGTTGTGAGAGTGCATCAACAATGTCAAATTTAGAAACAACTGTATGATTCCACTACCACCAAGGCAGACGCAGTAAATACTTGCAATACTTAAAATATCCTGAGTGTATTTTCTTTGTATCCTTCTTGCAAAGGAGGAAAGGAAAACCAGAAAGATGAAAAACAGCAGGGGCACAAAAACTAGCATAAAGAGGGCATAGTCCTTTTTGGTTATACTAACCACAATTTGGTGAAATTTTTCCATAACCAACCCACATACTTTTCAGCATGCTGGATATAATAGCAGAACAAGTAGACAAAAGTGATGTGGAAAAAGAGAGACCCAATCATTTAATACTTGCTGAACATAGTATAGTTGAAGAACCCAAGCAAAGAGGTGATGCTGGTGGAGGACTCCCAAAACACAAAAACTCACATTTGGAGGCATTAACTGAAAGGCATACTGTGGATAGTATGACTGAAAGCTGGTTAAAGTTAGTAATTAGACTAAGTTTTGTTTGGCTAAGAAGCAGAACATCATCAGCATATGCAATGTGACTAAAAGTCCTGTGGTGGTGCAGTGGATTTGACCTTAGCTTGGTAATACGGGACCCAGCGATCAAATCACGCTGCAGGAATGCACTGCAGGGCTGACACAGGGACCTTAGTAGTCAAGAAGTATCATTAATTCTTAAACAAATAATGTGACTAATGCCTAAATTATCATTGTAAAAAATTGATGGTTGAAGATGTTGGAGACACAAAGATAAAACACATTTAAATATGCTTGGGGATAACACAGCACCTTGCCTAATGCCTTTTTTTTAATAGGAATATACTCCCCTACAGTACCATTCCACTTCACCCTAACTGAAGAATTAGCATACCAATACTTAAGTCCAGAAACAATAGAAAGGTTAACACCTGATGCTGCTAGCGTATTTAGCTAGTGCTAACCCCTGAGACTTTAGGGATATTGGGTATTTCAATCCTCCACAGTTATTCAATTTACCCATAATGTTTCAAAACTAAATTTTTCTTTAAAAATAAATCAAATGGCACTGAATTTATGCTGGATGCCAATAAGGCACCTCAACAATGAACAAAGAATGAGTTAGGGAATTAAGTTGAATCTTTTTGGGCTATTAAATAAAAAAAACAAGTTTTTTTAAATGAAAGTAAGGAGCGACATTAAAACTTAAAACAAACAGAAATTACTCCGTATATGAAAGGGGCTTTTCCTCCTTGACACCCTGCTCCTTACGCTAAAGTTTTTTATTGTTTTAAAAAGTAGAGTTGCAAGAAAGAATCAAACTTTAGCGCAAGGAGTGGGGTGTTGAGGAGGAAAAGCCCCTTTCATATACGGAGTAATTTCTGTTCGTTTTAAGTTTTAATGTTGCTCCTTACTTTCATTTAAAAAAACTTGTTTTTTTTATTTAATTTCTGAAAGTTTTTGAATTAATGCATGTCTGATTTTGGCTCTCCATACATAAATTACTAAAATGAAATTTGCATATTAATTCTTTTTTTGGCTAATTGGCTTTCTCTTAGTTTTGATCAGACAATTTTGAGAAATAAGGGGTGGGGAAGGAGGTCTAGTTGCCTTCCAATTTTTCGGTTACTCAAAAAGGCAACTAGATCTTTTAATTTTTAACAAACGTTTTTATTAGTAAAAAAAAACGTAACTTAAGAATTAACTTACGTAACAAACGTACATAACTTACGTTACGTTTTATCCCAATTCTTTAAGAATGACCCCTGAATCAGAAAGGCTGTAGAATAAATAGTTGAAATTATTTAAAAAAAATTTTAGCATAAAGAGCGAAGTATTTATATCCTCCTAAATACCTTGCTCTTTATGCTAAAGTATTTTTAGAACCCTTCATATGACTTCTCCTTACTTTCAATTGAAAAAACTTTTTCATGTTTATATTTTCATTGTTTTTTTTTATAGTAATGCTAGAAAGTCCTGCGCCCTTTTCATTGAATTTCTCTTCCCCCATGAAATACTCCTCCAAGGAAAGATCCCCCCATATAGCCCCCTCCCCTGAACCCCACACCCAAACCAAAAAAATCCCCCTGATAACATCGGTACACTTCCCAGTAATCATTACTGTATGTAAACATTGGTCAAAGTTTGTAACTTGTAGCCCCTCCCCCAGGAACTGTGGGGGAGTAAGTCATCCCCAAAGACATAGTTATTATGGTTTTCGACTATGCGGAACAAAATGGCTATCTCAAAATTTTGATCCGTTGACTTTGGGAAAAAAATGAGCGTGGGAGGGGGCCTAGGTGCCCTCCAATTTTTTTGGTCACTTAAGAAGGGCACTAGAACTTTTCATTTCCGTTAGAATGAGCCCTCTTGCAACACTCTAGGACCACTTGGTCGATACGATGACCCCTGGGGAAAAAAAAACAAATAAACACGCACCTGTGATTTGTCTTCTGGCAAAAAATACGAAATTCCACATTTTTGTAGATTGGACCTTGGAATTTTGTGTAGAGGGTTCTCTGATACGCTGAATGCGATGGTGTAATTTTCGTTAAGATCCTATGACTTTTAGGGGGTGTTACCCCCTATTTTCCAAAATAAGGCAAATTTTCTCAGGCTCGTAACTTTTGATGACAAAGAGTAAATTTGATGAAACTTATATATTTAAAATCAGCATAAAAATCCGATTCTTTTGATATATCTTTTAGTATCGAAATTCCGTTTTTTAGAGTTTCGTTTACTATTGAGCCAGGTCGCTCCTTACTACAGTTTGTTACCATGAACTGTTTGACTACAATTACAATTTCTGCTCTTACAAATCAACTAGATCAAAAGAGTGTGAATATATTGAGGGTGTTAAAAAGAGTAGATAGAATTCCTTGGGAATCATGTCAATTTTTATTTGTCAGGTTAACTTGAAGAGCTATAAAACTAAATTAAAAAATACTCCTTTGTCAAAATATTCAAAAGGGTGCATGTTGTTAAACATCATTGTTTCTCCAACATGCAAATAACAGGCCCAAACTATGGATTCTTATAGAAAAGAGACAAAAACATGCAAAATGTTTTTTTTTCAAAGAAAAAGACTATGTCAATAAAAAGTGAACAGAAATTAATTAATTTTTTTCACAAAATAAGTTTTTCAAAGAAAAGTAACAAGCTCTATTCAACCAAAAATTAGCAGAAATTCAGTCAAATAATCCTTTTTTGTGTAAAAATACCACAAATCACCACCAATAAATAAATTAAACCCAAAACAAACAGAAATTATGTTGTGGTCTGTAGGTCATGGGAGTTCTTAGTCCTATTCATATACATTTATGCTCATTTTAACTTTGACTTGGTTATTTATTGTGATTTCTATTTGTTTTGGGTTTCATTTATTTTTTGATGATGATTCTTGGTATTTTTAAGCCTAGAAGGATTATTTGACTTAAGTTGAGTTCATTTTTGATTGAATGGAGCTATTTACTTATCTTTGAAAAAGTTATTTTGTGGATTTTTTTTTATCTTATCATAAGTTAAATGCATAAGTGAAATTCTCTGAATGTCTGTTCAGATTAGTGACCCTGGTGCATCAGTTTTTTTTCTATCATATAAAAGTAGTGTTGCTGAATACCTGATATTATATTGGTTTTTCTTTTAATGAGAATAAGAGTGAAATATTTCTTTTTGACTGCTATTTATATCAACCATCTACACTTCTATTGGGGTTGCTAATAAGGTTTAAATAATTTCTAGCACTGCTGCTTACATATGCCTCCCTCTCATTAGCTTAAATGCACTTATTTGGCTCTTGCCTAGTTCTTTTTTGCAAAAGAATCCACACAGTAGGTAAGGACCATATTGGCATTAAATATTGGCTTAACTGCTTTTTGTCTACACACATTTACTTTGTTTGTTATTGTGCATATTTTATCATTGTCTGTTTGCATTTTATATCCTTATCTCTTATTAAAAGGGAATAAACAGCTCTCCATTCTCATTATTTGTTATTGTACACATCTTCTTATTCAACTACCTAAGTTCATTAGTTTCATAGAAACATGAAAGTAAGAAGCAAGTGCCTTTTATTCCTCCATTATTGGAATGCAGAACAGGCTTCTAAGCTTGCGTCATCCAATTCTTGACCTTTAGATATTATTTTCTTAAAGTGAAATCTATTTGTTTTGATTCCCTTTGTTTAGTTTATATGCTTGATGTTTTTCTTTTCTTTTTTGCTAATGTTTTTTTTATTATGCTGTATTATGTTATTATTTAAAAAATGGAAAATAAATATTATTCATGCATTCATTAATAGCTGTTTGTTAAGATAGTCTTGTTTTAGGTGAATGGGTTTTTAAGCGCAATCCAAAGAATAACATTCTGAATTGTGTTTAGTGAGGAATAAAGTTTTCCCCAAAGAAAATTTTTACATTTTGAACAGTAATTTTTTCATGCATATCACTCTGGATGTATGTCATACATTTTGAAAGAGGCTTTAACTTTTGTTTTTCAGTCCATATCTTAACTCACTGGCAAAGAAAGAGTAAGTGAATTTTCTTCAGCCAATTTTTCTAGGGCTATTCACCTGTTGTTTTATGCTCCCTTTTTGGCAGTGCTGGTGTGTTGCGTGTTTACTAGTAACTTCTTGCAAAAAAATTTTACCAGGTATTCTGATTCCTTATTACTAGTTTCTAGTCGGTTATTGTCAAAGGCTAGATAGATTATTATTTGACTGGATGGCTATTTGTCCCTTTTTTAAAAAAGGAAGAATTTTGTCTCTTGTTTTTTATTCTCAGAGAGTGGCTACAAACTTACAAAAACATGTATCCTTAAGCTTAATGGAATGTTGTTGCTGCTTTTTGGGGTTTGATATGTTGGACCAATAGGTCATATACATTCATATCACTCAATTATTCTGTGCCTTCTGTAATCACTAGTCTGCTTGGGTGTCACTTCATTCAGTATTTAATGGACCAAATCATGTATCACTTATCAGGCTACAGGTAGGGGGCTACTCAACTGCAGCAAATGCCTGTATTAAAAAAGGGAATTGCAGTAATTCAGCTGTGATTTATCTTGCAGCAATTAAAATATATTTACAACACAATTAAATAAAATAATGCCAATATATATCATTCCTATCACATACGACCCAATACAAAAATCTAAGTAGATAAAATATAGATATACACTCCACATGTGTTGCTGTTTGGGTAGCTTAATGGGATGAACTTTTATTTTTCAGTAGTGTTCTTCTTCTCTAAGCATTTGCTCTGATTGAGGTTCTTATTCAACATGGCACTGCTTAGCAATCCTTGGTGGGTCAGAATTCTCATTACAACCTGGCTCTGGTGTTTTGAATCTCAGTAATATTTATCTGAGTGCAACTCGAGTCTAAGATGACCTCGAGTCTTAAGATGACCTCTGCTTCATTATCAGAGATGAAGTACTTTCCAATTGCGAGTTGCAAACTTTCTTTGAGAATTAAAAATTCTTCTTCTTAAAAGAAACGTAGACTCAGTACTTTCAATGGCAGATTTGAAATTGGTTCTGACTAAAATTTTCGCAGAGGTTTTTAGAAATTTTAATTTTGCACAAAAAACACAGGTTATTAAAAACGTTACATATCGGTGGTCAGTGCTCAGTGCTTCTACTTTCCCCAAATTCTCAGGGATTTTCCCGAAAATCTAGAAAATCTAGAAAATCCCCCTAAAAATGGCGTTCCCCAAATCCTCATAAACTCACTGAATATCTTTCTTTTCCCCTGATCTACTCAAAAATAGTGTTAGTGGATGGCTCACTGTTTGTTCCACAATTTCAATATTGTTTTGCACCTTTATACTATGATATGCTGGCAAACATATGATATTGAAAACTCCATTTTGCAAATCAAAATCGCAATGAAACAATTGGATCCGGATTCCTCCTCTCTTATTGTGAATATAGAAATGGCAAAAATGTTGTCATGTGTTAAGGCTAATACGACTGCCAAAGAAGAAGCTACGATTATCTCTAGACTTCCAATTTAATAGTAAGTCAATTTTGTCACACTCTTCTAATTTTTCTAGCTGTTTGTCGTTTTTAAATCGCTCATTCCTATTTTGGTTCTTTTAATCACATTTTAATCCAAGTTTTCAATTATTTTAAACTAATATATTTATTCCATTGTTCTCATTCTTTCCTAATAACATGATGATATAGACAGCTGCATCATTGGGGGGGCAGTTGCCCCCTAATAATTTGGGGGAAAATTATTATATTGCATATTCCCCTTGCCTCTCTGGATATGGACCCCTCTTGTCCTCCCCCGCCAATAAAAATATTGATGCTGCATCCCTGGCTATAGAATATATAAAGACTAAATTGCTATTAAAATTCTAAATAAGGGACTTTATCTGTCTTAGAAGTTAGATGAGTTATATGAATGAATCTCTCAGGAATAGATCTGGTATGGGATGGTATTTCGAAGAGCCCTGTCAATATTTGTATTATAAAAGTAAAATCTTAAGAAATAAGAAATAGATCTACTATTCATGTGAGTCACCAGAAAAGTGTTTATCTACATATGTTAGATCAATTTGTAAGTCTATTTTGGAAATTTAAAAGCAAAAACCCATAGGTGGCTGAAAATCTGGGTGAAATTATAAGAATAACATTTTTCAAAGCTAGAGCAAACAAAAACAGAAAAAAAAGTACACAACTAAGGCAATATTCTCTTGTCAAAATTTGGATAAGTGCTAACCAGTAATATGTACAATCATCTTACTCCTAGAAAGAAGAGAAGGACAGAGCTAGTTACTTGACAACTTGAGTTGCATGGGTGTTGAATTAAACGAAGGTTGAGTTGAATGGGAGTTGGGTTTCATAAGGGCTGAATTGATTGAGGGTTGAGTTGGACAGGGTTACATAAGAATCATATTTGAAAATTTTATCCAAAAACCAAATTGAACATTTCCAAGAATCCTATTATTGTCACTTTAGTCAGTTATTCTACATCTAATATTTTTCTTCATATATTATTCTAAAATGTATTACAGCTAGGATCAATCTAAGGATTTCACCAAGTTTAAACTGTTTTTGATGAGAAAGGTTTTGACTGAGTTGATTGAGTAGGGGAATTTCAACCTTTTGCAATTCAATTATACTAAAACTAATAACATTTTGTCTTCTAAGATATCTGATATTAAAACTAATTTACAATTAATATTAAAGGGATATAAAATAAAAAGAGTAAAGGAGGCAAAGTATTGATGGTTTACAATTGATGAATCTGCCATGGGAAGCACATTCAAATGTTATAGCTGCAAAATTGTCAAGATATCTGGGAGTTCTTTGCCAAGTGAAAAACCTAGTGTCACATTAAACAATTTACTCCCTTCTCTTTCTTATTTTAAATTCCCTCTCCTATCTAAAGCATTGAAAGTAACTAAAATAAAATAACTAATTAGACTAGCACTTACCTTAGGTTGCAACTTGGAGCAATCTAATGATTTCCTCCTTGTAGGCTCCATGAAGAATTAAAGACAAGTTGAAAACTCATGGGCAGCCCAATCATACTTCTACTCTACATCACTCTATTCAGCATCCATTCTTGATTTGAAAGTTTTAAGACAAGTTGCAGAGACAGCATATTCTGACAGTCTATTCCAAAGGCTGGTGACTCTGTATGAAAAGAACTAATTTCTCTGGTGGAGTCTGTATGACGTCTTAGACAGTTTCTTTGAGTTACATCTGGTAGAAGAGGTGGTGGCAAACGAGAATAAATCAGGGACAATGTTTGTCAGGATAAGTTTGAAGGCAGTAATGCTCGCCTTCTAGGATGAATTTGTCTTTTTTGTAAAAAGGCAATGCAAGTGTCATGCCCACTTCTAGTTTTGTTTGAACAAGTGCTTTATATAGGGTTGTCATGACTACTGGAGAGTGACTGCTGATGGTTCACTTTATTGTTCCTAGGGTCTGGTTAGCTGTTGAAGCAGCAATAGCAGCATGAGAATCAAATTTTCTCATCAACCAAGACACCCAGATCTCTATCCTTGGGAACAGCCTCAAGTGGTAGGTCATTGAGAGTGTACTCAAAACGCAAGTTTTTTTCTCCAAAAAGAACATGACATTTAGATGTGCTGGAGCTCAATAGCCAGGCATTTGCCCAATTATTATGCTCATTTATATCACATTGAAAAACATATGCATCAAGCTGGTTTTTGATACCTCCAATGGGTTTTGAATCATCTGCATATAAATTTACATAATTGTGTACTACACTAGGGACATCAATAATAAGAATATTGAAGAGGGTAGGGCCAAGGATAGTACATTGCAGCACACTACTCTTGACTGGTGACGAATTTGAATAAACTGGTATTCCATGAGATTTGAACTTTCTGAGCTGTTGAGTCCTTTCAGCAAGGAATGCCTTAATCCAGCCAACAACTTGGTTGTTTATTCCTGCAGCATATAACTTGACAATCAGTCTCCTGTGGCAGACCTTATCAAAGGCTTTGGCTAGGTCAAAGAGGGCAACATTAACAGGAATTCCCTTGTCTATTAGATCTGTAACAAGATTGTAAGACTGCAGTAATTTTGTTTCAACAGATCTACCACTGTAGGAACCATGTTGAGAATGTTGAAGGATGCCATTCTTTTCAAGATGTTTAATAAATTCATCATTAACTATTCTTCAGTCACTTTGACAACTGAAGAGGTAATACTAATTGGTCTGTAATTTGCAGCAGAGTTTCTTTCCCCTTTTTGAAAACAGGAGTTATTTATGTTTCTTAGATTCTTTTGAACATTTGCTTAGAAGTCAGCAAAATTTTGTCTAAGCTGTCTCTCTGGACTGCCAAAAACGCTTTGTTTTCATAATTTATATTCGATATTTAAGTCTCTGTTGTCAAGTCTTTTATTGAAGGTCAATATGTCAAGACCAAAAATCAACTGGGATATTAGAAATAGAAAGTGCAGTATGGACAAATGGCATACCCAGGACTTTAGTTGGAGGGGATTTTTTTTTAGAGGGATAGGCAAAAAATATCTTTGAAAACACGTAAAAGATTTGTTTATATTTATTTTTGTTGTGTTTTACGAGTCGGACAACAATTTTAAACCTGTCCCCCTTCTTGGATACAACTTTGGTATGAACCAATTGTCATGGACCTATCACCAGAGTCATTCCTAAAACATCATTGACAACAATATATTGTGTATAGAAATTAGTATTTAACTAGTTATCTTGATTTTAGATTTGGTAAGGATCCTAAATTTATCATTATGACAGAAAAGCAGACAGTGTTAGTCACAGGTGCCTCTGGTTTGCTAGGAAGATCTATTGTTTCTGAGTTAGAAAAAAATAGCGGTTTTACCATAATCAAATGTGCATTTTCCAGGTAAGTTGCTTCTTCATTCTTTGGGACAGTTTATTTTCTATGTATCTTCTTTTAATATATATGCTATCACACCAATTTTGATGTAATACCAGTCATGACAATAAACAGTAAAAAAAGAGACCCTTGTTAATAGAAAAAAGCACTAAAAAGTCTAAAAAAGCACTATAAAAGTCTTAAAATCAGTGCAGGTCTATTTATTGAGAGAAAATTCACTTTTTTTGCTGGTTATAAAGATGAAAAAAGAAAAATCATTTTTGTGTATTGTGTTAAAAGAATGATATAAAAATATTCACAAAACTTTTGAATTCTACTTGTTTAAGAACCCAAGAACAGAGTTTTGAGCTCCTGTTTACAACAATACAAGATTTTGTATTTGTTCTGGTTAGGAATATCATTGGTCTGTTTTTTGTTGTTTTTTTTTAGGGTCAATCTTTCCAAACTAGTTACTGTGCATGAACAGGAGAGGGGTCATGCACATGGAAATTTAAAGTTTAAGTAGCATTTCTTAGCAACAAATCCAAAATTTTGAAATAGCCATTTGATTTCAGGCCATAAAAAAGTTTTTTGTGTACCCAAACAGTTTAAGACGCATAATTGCCAAACCGTATATATAATACTACTAATAATGCTTAAAGACTACTGTAACGCCAATTTGCCAAGTGTGTAAAGAACTGAATTTGCTCCTTTTTCACCTCAACTTGTTGAGGTGAAAACCTGACTCTTTGCTCCCTCCCATGAAGTTCCAGGTTTTGGTTGCTGCTTTTTGTTTTGTTATAGATGGAATTGTAGATGGATGATCAAAAAGCACAAACTTTTGCAATTTATCCTCCTTTTTTTCTATGAAACTTGACCTAGCAATCTTAACTTTTGTTTCATTAAACCCTAAAAAATGAGCTTTTATTCTCGAAGCCATCTTAACCTTTGTTTCATTATAGCCCTAGAAAGGGGGGTACATGTAAACGAGCCCTTATTCTCAAAGCCATCTTAGCCTTTGTACTATTATAGCCCAACAAAGAGGGAGGGGGTATCTAAATGACCTTTGATTCTTGAAGCAATCTCAACCTTTATTTCATTATAGCCCTAGAAAGGGGGATGCGTCTAAATGAGCCCTTGTTCTTCAAATAAAGCCTACCGCCAATGATACTGTAGGCTTTATACTTTTACAATAAGGGTATGGGGCAGTAGCCCCATTCTTGTTTGTAGTCATTTTTATTTGTTTTAAGCTTGATTTGCTTATTCAATTAAAGTTTTACTAGTTTTAAAATTTATTTATCTATTTAAAAGGTTCCTGTTGTATGTTTGTTTGCAATGGTTGGTTATGTAAGTTCTGTTCATTTTTGGTTTCATTTATTCTTTAATAGTAATTTATGGTTGCTTTGAGTTTGAACTACTATAGATTTTTATTTTTTGCTGATCTTAAGTTCAATATGGCCTTTGCTTTTCGTTGAAAAATTTATTTTTCGGAAAGTCTTTTTAATGAATATATTTGAAAACCTAAGTTCAAATGAAAGTCAAAGTTTAAATGAAAAGAAAACTGCATTTTGAAGTTATAATTGGGTGTAATATTATGGATTTAAACGAAGCTGATTAAACCAAAAATAATCATATTGCCATAATAACTATTAGCACAGATTTATTTGTTTCAATCATACATAGGAATTCTGTCCTTCAGGACAAGAGATGGATATGTCAAGATGAACTTGCTAAATGAAGCAGATATCCAAGAGACATTGCAGCGATTTAGACCATGTGCAGTTATCCACTGTGCAGCTGAACGGTTCCCGAATAAAGTTGAAGAAAATCTGGAAGAGGTGAAGAAACTTAATGTTAGAGCTTCAGAAGTTTTAGCATTAGAAGCTGGTATGAATTCAAAAAATTGTTCTTTATCGTTTTCTGAATTTTAATCAAATACGGTTTAAACCAAAAATGAGACCCACTCTTTTTTTCTGCTTCAAATGTCAAACATTCAGATATATTTTCGACACCATTTCGAAGGGATTCTTCAGTTTTTTGCATAAGTACCCAAACGAGAAATTTTACAAATGGGCGCCTGAATCCTTCAAATCCCTCCTCCAACCCAAGAAAAAAACTTCTGACGCCCTCTTTTGTAAGCTTGGGGTTACCCTCTTATGTCGATATTGAGAAATGTGAGGCCAGTTTTACTTCAGGTTACCGCATTATAAAGTGGGGAAAAATTCTGTTTAATGTTTAATTCTTGTTAGAATTCAATCAGATTGAAAAAAAATAATTAAAAACGGAAAAAAGCTAATTTTCATGTGTGGTGGTAAATGCTGCGAATGTATCACGTATTCCCAAAAGGAGGAAGTGGTCTTTCTGTGGATGAAATTATGCAGAATAACAATCTAATAAGCTTTTGGAGTTAGAGCCCAATGTTAAGTCAAATATAAATAATTCTAAAAATGATTCTTTCAAGAAGTTTTGAGTTATTTTTCCATTTCTTTTGGAATTTAAATGGGAAAAGTTTAGGAGTGACGAATGTTTTTTTTTCCATTTTGTTTACTAGTTAAATTGACTTACCCCACATTGAATTTGCAAAATTTATGGTTTTTGGAGACTCTCTTTCTTCTCTAGATAATTTTTATGCCATTTTTGTTGCCATACATAAAAAAACGCTCAGGGTTTAGGAAAGCTTGATTTGTTTTTTATTTTGAATCTCCATTTCTTCTTATCTCTTTTCGTTTTACCCTTCTTTTACACTTACCCTTAAAAATAATTTGAAAATGAAAGTTTTTTGACGACAAGCCTTCTTCCTTAGACATTTTTTTTCCAATTATTTATAATTAGTAACTCGAAATTTGATGAAAGTTTTATTTTTAGAATATGCTGAAATATTCGACACTTTTCTACTATATAAAAATGAAAAAAACTTGGTGTTTCCTCTGTCTCCGTGTTTTTGGGAATTTTGTACAGAGAAAATCGGTTTCCCCGAAACTCAAAATCCCAAAAAGCTAACAATTTTGTGAAATTTCATCAAAAAATTTCGGATTAGTCATGAAAACTGTGCCCGTTGGTGCAATTTCTCCTAACTACACACTAAACATTTGAAAATAATGATTTTTCCCTGTTTATCTGTTTTTTTTTGTTTTTTTTTTAGGTATCTTTTTGCCTTAGTAAAAATTTGATAATAATGAAATTATTTTTTGACTGAAAGTACCATTCACAAACACCCCGACTTGAACAAAGTCCTAACGTGGTTTGGTCCGATAGGATGAGCAGATCCCTCCAGCTTAAATATAAGAGAACATAGTAATATTTTTTCCATAGTTGTTACAGAGATATATCCGCTCGGATTTCAGATTTATTTCATGAAATAACACTGTTATATTATGGAAAAAAGGCATGCTAAGATTAGTATTTAAGTTTTTCTAACTGTTGGAAAATCCTATTCAGTCAATTGGCTGATTACTAACAATTGCTAGTATTTGTTGAAGACACACATTCATCTAGTGTGTCTAAGACTGTTGACGCTTTTACTTTAACAAGCCGAATGAAGCCAAACTAGAGGTGTGAAAAACTTCAGATCTAACGATCCTATTTTCCTAATTAGAATATTTCTTTCAACCGAAGAACAAGAATATCCTGATAAAATAAGATCTATTGTTTCTTTTAATATTATTTTATGAAATGAGCCAGCACCCTTTTCAAAAAGGCGATATAGTTCCTGTCGTGGTCTAGTCATTGCATGCCTAGCCTAGCTTTCAGATAGAAAATAATATTAGTGGTTTTTCTAGTAGGATGAATCCGGAGCATAGGGGGATAGGCTACATCACCCAGTAAAAGACATATGTGGTTGTAGTAGCAGTATTGGCCTTATTAATATGGATGTTTGGGTCTGATTAATTTTGCAATAGAGGTTATTAGATTACAATTTCATTTACCGTTAGATCATTCTTCCAAGAACTTGGGTGGGGAACTGTCGTTTTTGCTGTATTGTTAGCAATTTTATTTCCCTTTATCATTATGTGACATGGGGCCCAAATCATTTTAAGTTGAACAATTGGTATTGATAGTACCTTTTAAGTCTTTTAACAGTACGATAACCGGTTTTATTGTCCCTTATCTCTTCTTTTGGGGTAGAAAAAACACTTTTAGATTCAAAGAGGATGACAAATGATCCTGAGCCAGCATCTAGCACTAGGTTTTTTTTAGATGCAAACATTCTACATGGAAATAGAAATGCCATCTGAGACTCAAATTCCCATGGATATAGTGCTCCATTAGAAAAGATACCTACTGGTGCCTTTTCATCCGTCTCAAATGGTTTAGAGTCCTGTATTTTATACGACTTTCTCCTATAAAATATCAAATTCTACTAGTTTAACTCCATCGTCACCATTTTGCATATCCTGCAATTTAAGAATGAAACGATTGATATGTTAGCATTTTAATCATAATCGCTGTAAGTTTCGTAAGCAGTGCAGGTTTTTACATATTTGTCGTAATTTTATTTCCGGTATTTGTTGTTCCGTTAAGTTTTGACCATGTGGACCTTTGTCCAGTTTTAGCTTGCATTGACAAATGTTGTAGTTTTGCCCATATATTACCAGTACCAGAGGGTAAGTTTCCAGCCTTGGACCCTGTTCCAGTGTCCCTGTCCAAAGATAAAAATTGTAAGAGCCACTCATCTCCCTTCCACCGTCTTTTTGCACCACACCCAAGCAAAAATCTCTCATCGAAGTTGGTTGGATACAGCTCAACAATTACGAACTCCTCTCCCTTATCTTTTTTTACCTCCTCCCCCTCCCCGCATACTGAAGTTTTATTTTCTCCCCGCTTACAGTATGCTGTCCTATACTCTCCCTACTTTACCCCAAATCATCGATTTCTTGACGGACCTGAATCACCATTCTCACCTTGGCAATTACCAGGTAATAGCCGTTTAACAGATCATCTCCATTCCACTGTGATTTCCCAGCCAAGCTAATAATATCCCCGTTGAAAAAGAGTGTTCTCCTTCCCCGGACCCAAGTTACTCTTACTCCCTTCTGATTCTTACAATTAGAAACAAACAACTGCTCGCCTTAGTAACTGTTTTACCCACATCATAACCACACCAGCCCCAGGTCCAATTTTACAGAGATTGGAAAACATCCAAAGTGATCGTTTCGCAACACTTACTTATTCTATCCTACACAAAATGTTCTGTTTCATCTGCTCACGAGAATCAGAGCCCTTCGTGACATGTATTCTCGTCTTAAAGTTTGCCTAATCCTTCACCCATTATCTAAAGCCTATGGCTTTCAGTCTACGCTCCAACCCCTGATATTTTTGTCAGAGTAAAAAAAGGTGCCCATCAAGGTGCTGTTCAATAACGGAGTTCTTGATGCACAGTCAGCTATTCCAACATCTTTCATCTTTGACGGTCTTGATTTATCTCTCATATGTTGTGCAGACGACATTCTGAACTTGAGCAGCACTATCCAGCGCATTAGCGAGATCTTCGCAACGCTACAACCTGAGTATGCAAAACTGGTTCTTCTGTTCAATGCTGAAAAGTCCGAAGTTGCGTTCTTCAACTGGAAGCAAGCGTCGTCTGTCGATATTCCTCTCGGAAATAACAGGATTAAGCCAGTAGATCATATCACCTACCCCGGTCTTCCTATTAGTTCGTCAAAAATGCACCTGCTATAACTTTTAATTGATCACATTGAACGTAGAGTTGGGTTATCATATGCTTCTTTTATAATCAAAGAGCTACGCTTCAACCGCCGTCTTCTTTCGAAACTTTAACTATAAATTCGAAAGCTCTACAACTTTAAATATAAAATTCGAAAGCTCTACAACTTTAACTATAAATATTGCCTTTTTAGAAATATTCACAAAATCTGACAAGTCAAAAATTCGTTTAGTTTTTTTGCGGTTCGCAAAATCTCTTTTATGTTTTCTCCCTTGGACCCGCAGCTCTTATCTAGTTGAGAAATTTACCACTGATGACCCCAATATAGCTGTGGAAAAGCAAATTCGTGCTTATAATCCCCGTTTGATGAAATTAAACCATCCTTGGTAGTCGGTACTGGCCCAGCAGTTAAGATGCATTGCTGTGTTTTTTGTGTTTTTTTAAGTGTTTGTTGTTGTGCTTAGTGTGTATTTCTTCTTTTTTCTTTTTTTCTTTCATTTATTGTTGCGTCTTTTCCTTTCTTTGTATGACAGGTTTTCCAATAAATAATAATAATAATAAAAGTCTCGTATCTTTTCCCAGTGTTGTTAAATCATCCTGGAATAAAGAGTAGGAAATTGTTAACAGTTAATGAATAGTTACCATACTTTAGGTCTTGATCTTCTGCATCTAGAAGATGCATTACAATCGATATCTTTTTTGTTCAGTTTTTGAATTCCTTTCTGATAAAAGACACAAAGGATAATGTTTATTGAGCTTGGTTGACTTTTAATTTAATTGCATAACAGTTATTTACAATTTTAATTCATTGCAGAGAAATGCGTTCCCTATTGTTAATCTTGAAACGAGTCTTTATTTAACTTACATGGTTCTTTGGAGTTAATCAGTTTTGTAAATTTTCTAAATGGAAGTTTGTTGAAGTACAATGATTGAATGAAATTTTGAAAATGTAGATTGTATTTTTGAAAATTTCTCGCTATTTTATAGCGACAAGTTTAATTTTCAAGTTAAAAGATTATGTTTTTTTTCTCTTGTTATAGATAAAATTGGAGCTTTTATTATATACATCAGTACAGATTACGTTTTTGACGGGTTAAATCCTCCATATTCAGAAGACAGTGTTCCGAATCCAGTTAACAAATATGGGGCTACTAAACTTCTTGGTGAAAAGGCTGTCCTTGGTGTTAATCCAGGTGAGCATATTACGTTTTTTTTTCGTTGATACTGTGTATAGGTTTTTATGGCAGTTGGTATCTACCAAGTGACATATAGCGATCGCAAATTCTGTCGGTCTGTCTGTCGATCTGTCTGTCCAGGTTTTGCTACTTTAAGCACTTCCAGGTAAGCTAGGACGATGAAATTTGGCAGGCGTATCAGCAACCAGACCAGATTAAATTAGAAATTGTCGTTTCCCGGATTCGACTATTTGGGGGGAAGTGGGGGGTTGACGGTTAAATCGGAAAAATTAGAAAATATTAGGTATTATTAAACTACGAACTGGTGATCAGATATTAGTGAAATTTGATGTTTGGAAGGATATCGTGTCTCAGAGCTCTTATTTTAAATCCCGACCGGATCCGGTGACATTGCGGGGAGTTAGGGGGATGAACCTAAAATCTTGGAAAACGCTTAAGTGGAGGGATCGGGATGAGACTTGGTGGGAAAAATAATCACAAGTCCTAGATACCTGATTGACATAGTCGGAATGTATCCGCTCTCTTTGGGGGAGTTGGGGGGGGGGGGGTAATTCTAAAAAATTAGAAAAAATGAGGTATTTTTAACTTACGAAGGAGTGATCGGATCTTAATGAAATTTGATGTTTGGAAGGATATCGTGTTTCAGAGCTCTTATTTCAAATCCCGACTGGATCCGGTGACACTGCGGGGAGTTGGGGGGGGGACCTAAAATCTTGGAAAACGCTTAGAGTGGAGGGATCGGGATGAAAGTTGTTGGGAAAAATAATCACAAGTCCTATATACATGATTGACATAGCTGTAACGGATCCACTCTCTTTGGGGGAGTTGGGGGGAGGGTTAATTTTGAAAAATAGAAAAAAGAGGTATTGTTAACTTGCGAAGAAGTGACCGAATCTTAATGAAATTTGATATTTGGAAAGATATCGTGTCTTTGAGCTCTTGTTTTAAATCCCGACCGGATCCGGTGACATTGGGGGGAGTTCGGGGGAACATAAAAATCTTGGGAAGCGCTTAGAGTGAAGGGATCAGGATGAAACTTGGTGGAAGAATAAGCACAATTCCAAGATATGTGACGGAAATAAACGGACCGGATCCGCTCTCTTTGGTGGAGTTGAGGAGGGGGAGTAATTCGGAAAAATTAGAAAAAAGGAGGTATTTATAACTTACGAACGGGTGATCAGATCTTAATGAAATTTGATCTCTAGAAGAATCTTGTGCTTTAGGACTCTCATTTTAAATCCCGACCAGATCCGGTGACATTGGGGGGAGCTGGAGGGGAAACCGGAAATCTTGGAAAACCCTTAGAGTGGAGAGATCGGGATGAAACTTGATTGGAAGAATAAGCACAAGTGATAGATACGTGATAGACATAATTGGAACGGATCCGTTCTCTTTAGGGAATCTGGGAGTTATTAATTTTGAAAAACTGGAAAAATTGAGGTATTTTAACTTAAGAACGGGTGACCAGATCTTAATGAAATTTGATATTTAGAAGGAGCTCATGTCTCAGAGCTCTTACTTCAAATCTCGACCAGATCTGTTGACATTGGAGGGAGTTGGAGAGGGAAACCGGAAATCTTGGAAAACGCTAATAAATGTCGTAGATACGTGATTGACGTAACCGGGCTGGATCCGCTCTTTTTGGGGGAGTTAGGGGGTGGGGTTCAGTGCCTCGGCGAGTTTGGTGTTTCTGGACGTGCTAGGACGACGAAAATTGGTAAGCGTGTCAGGGAGCTGCACAAATTGACTTGATAAAGTCGTTTTTCCCGATTCGACCATCTGGGGGGCTGAAGGGAGAGGAAAATTTAGAAAAATTGAGGTATTCGTAACTTACGAGTAGGTGATCGGATCTTTATGAATTTGATATTTAGAAGGACCTTCTGACTCAGAGCTCTTATTTTAAATCCCGACCGGCATTAAGTTTCTGATTTTCCTTTTAATGCAAACTATTGATTCTTAGAATTTTGTCAGTGCTCATGTCATATGAGCTCTTGGCTCTTGGCTCTTCCGACCTCGTCACAAGTGCCATATGAGCTCTTAGCTCTTGTTTAGTGTAGTGTAAAGATTGTGTAGATAGCTTATTGCTTTTTTGTGGATACTGTAGATAAGTTTGGTTTTTAAAATTTTGTTTGAGAGAAGAGCCTAAAAATAATGTCAAAGAGTAATTGTAAAAATCAGTAAAATAGATTTTCATTTTTTTTTTTCGATAATATAAATACGTCTAAAAACTGGATTTCTTACAGAGAAAATTGACTTTCTGCCCCTGCCTTCTACTGACATTTATACTGCCTGAGTAAAGTTGGAACCAAACTGGACTCATACAGAGGGAGCTGGGGGGGGGGAGTTTGGGACAATTCAATTCATTCTGGAAAATCTAACAGTTTTGGCCTAGTAGATATTTTTTTTAGTTTTTAGAACCCCCTACCGATTAATCATCCAAAGGGAAGGGTATCTTCAGTCTTTTGAGAATTCTAGGGGTAAAATTATCCACCATCTCTGCGCAAATCATCAGTGATTTCGGTACTAAGTTACGATAAATATAGTTCAGGGCGTACAGTTGAACTGGGAATTCGTTTTTATTGAAAAAAGCTTACATTTTATGTATTGAACGAATTGTTCATCTTTGGCTTTACGAATTTAACGTATAATTTAAGTAGTTTTTAGGATCATTAGAATAGAAGGGGCTTATTGGAAAAGATTCACTGTGTAATATTAAACTGGGGTCGTTTGAAAAAATGAATTTACGCGTATGATTAATAATGTCAATATTTAAAATTTGTCTGTTGTTTCCACATGATAGTTCTAGCTTTGGGTCAATTTGAAGAGACTTATTTAAACTTAGAATTTTTAGCAGATTTAGCAGATTTTTTAAATTTAGAATTTTTAGAATCTTTAAATTTAGAATTTTATAATTTATTGGTTCAGTTTAAAATAGTGGACATTTTCGGGATTTGGATTTGATGAAAGAAATTCGTTAGGATTTTCGTGGAGGATTCTAGTTTTTTTTTGATGTTTTGAAGTGAAAGCATTGGGTATATGGAGGTATATTGCATAGCATAACTAAATTAATCATGTTTTAATACGTTCTAGAAGACAATACAACTCTGTAGTTAGTTGAATTATTCAAATTTATTTAGATTCTACAGCGTAATAATTTGTTGAGTTTTTTTTTTTTAGTTTTAAGTAAAAAAAATAAAAGTAATTTAGTAAAAAAAAAGCTAAAATTTTTTTAGTGAGAGTTTATATTTGTGTCATTGTATTGCTGAGATTCCTTATCTTTGCTTACCTTTTGCTATTACATCCTATTTTTGAATTAGAAGTTGCAGCACTGTCAGCAGTACCTTAACTGCTGAACCACTTCCACGCTGTAACAATATAGTTTTTGTTATCTGTTACTTTATTAGTATTTTCTTTCTTTGGAGCCCCTAAAATTGATATTTGATCGGGGAAATAGATAGCAAAAGAAAGGACTTTTTTCATTGGAGAGTATTTCCAAGATGCATCTTTTTTTTGAAGTAAAAGCAATTTAACTCCATGTACTTATGGAATTAAGTATAGTGCGAACAGCCAACCCTCTATTTATATCCTCTGGGGGAAAATCCACCTCAGTGGGGATTCAGCAACTCAGTTTAATTGATAGTCGGAGAGATCATAAGGAACTCATAGCCCGCCGTAGAAGATTGAAGGGAGGAGTGCTCACACTGATTATTTTAGCCTTTCACCCTCCCCCTTCCTCTATTAAA
Organism: Artemia franciscana; assembly: GCF_032884065.1. Classification (NCBI taxonomy): domain Eukaryota; kingdom Metazoa; phylum Arthropoda; class Branchiopoda; order Anostraca; family Artemiidae; genus Artemia; species Artemia franciscana. Next base: position 24,316,338 of record NC_088880.1, on the reverse strand, counting down.
AAGCCCAGAATTTACAAAGGTGCAAACTTTCATGACATTAAAAAAATATATAATATTTTTATGACAAAAAGAATATTTTCTCAATCCTGGAAAAAATTTTGCAGGATCCACCTTCCTCCATTGGGAAAGTTTCTGTGGTTATTAGAACTAAACGAGGGGATTATTTGAAGGGATCCCTGGGTATATGAGCTACTGTCACTCTACGTATAAATGAATCTCCTCCCCTTCTTGCCACCCCTCTTATATTACCATTCATTATGCTAAGTTCATTCACTAATTCAAACAGTATGGGACAACTTGTAAGAGTGGAAACTGGTGTCAATAAAAATGATCACCAACGCCATTTAGCGTTTTTTCCAGACGGCTTAATTGTATTTTGTCAGAAACTATATTTTTTAACAGATAAGACACTTATTATTACAGTGACTTTGCCAGTTAGACTAAATACTCCAATTTTTCTTTATTATTGCACTGAAAGAATGTCAACAAATACCAGATGGTTTTTGTCGACTCTAGTGCCAGTCTCTACTCTTTTAAGTTATTCATACTCTTTGTACTAACTTATAACATTCAATTTGTGTAGCTGCAAAGTCGAATACAAAAGAACGTAGACATAAGATTCCAACCCATATCAAGCCGAATTGGTATTAGGGACCTCTAAGAAGTGGATTAGATGGCAGCTAAATTCCTAAGTTTACCACCCCCTTACGACAACTGCTACTATGCGGGATCTACTAAGAAGCCGCAATCCTCTAAAACAATGCCAACATCCCTATTCAAAGACAAAAAGGATGGTATTATACTTCTCAATAAAGGTTCCAACCCTAATTCTGAAGATTAATCAGTTTGATTAGAGACAGACAGATAACACCAGTTGCAGGTTCTTCCACCGAAAATTTGAAAGTGTACAGCATATCATTGCGAATGCGCCCAACCTTACCCGACCATATAAGAAGCATGGCGAAGGTTTGGAAATCTTAAGATTCAACAAAATATACTCCGATGACATCCATGTTGCCCCGTGAGAAGATTGAAGAAGAGAAGTATCTTTTACTAAATTCCTTAAAAACTTTTGTCGTCTACTTTACAAAAAAAAATAATAAGCTGTCTCGGTAGTGTCTCTCTTCCTTTTTTATTTATACCATTTTCCTTGTTTTTTCCTATCTTCGCTTTTATTATTCGGTTAAAATTTCTTTGCAAATTCTACCAATTTTATTTGCTTAACATCCTGACTCGTTATTCTTCCTTTTTTGGCTTGTCTTATCATATTTGCTTTCTTTTTTTTTGCTGTGCTTGTTTTTAATTTTGACTCTGAAACGCCTATTTGGCCCATCTGAGCTGGTAATAGTCATTACAATAAAAACAAATCTATCTTGTGAAGAATTGCTCAATTTGTGTTGACGGATTCGAAACGAGATAAACTTGATATACATCGTTGAACTCAGGATCTAACAAAAATTTTGATCATGAGTATTTCGAGTTTTGTCAAAAAAATTTGGAGAGCCGATACGATTTTAGATTATCAAAGAGTGCATAAGAACTGACTACAGGAAGAACATTTTACGAAAATTAGATTTATTTTTTTTTTTTTCAAAAATAAGGAAAATGTAACATTTAGATTAAAGACGAGTAGACATGAAGGTAAAACAGGATATTTCGTACAAAAGACAACAGTCATAACCCGACTGAACCTCAGTCATAAACCAAATTCGTATTTCGGTGTGAAACAAAAACTGGAATTTAAAATAAAAAAAAGTTTAAAAGCAACCATATACTCAAAACTTGCCAAAAAACTGACAAATTATCCTGTATATGAGGTGGGCTACCCCTCTTTGCTTCAACCCTCCCTTCCTCCACGCAAAATGGTTGTTCATATCATTGAAAAAAAATTCCTGTGACTGGTCCGTTTTTTATATTACTTCGTTCGTGCGTGGCTTCTTTTTCCTGTTTAGCGCAAGCAACATTAGGCAGTTATCTGGCTTAATAATATTGATCTTTTTTCATTTTGAGTTTATTTTATCTTCAAGCTAATGTCGTGCTTCGAGTACCAGTTTTGTATGGTCCAGTGACTTCCATAGAAGAATCTGCTATCACAGTTTTGCTCAAAGCTGTTAGAGAAGAAAAGCCTCAGCTTGTATCTGACATTGAGATTAGATATCCATCTCATACTGAAGATATATCATATATAGTGCATCAATTGTTGAAGCTTAAACTAAATGTAAGAAATTCCTTACTTTAAATTTTGAATTTGATTGTTTTACTGCTAAACAAATAAACGTTCAAATGGGGATAAATCCATTTATTTAGACACTGAAAACAGGTAAAAAATTCTAGATTTTTGATCACATATACAGCAACTGTCATCAGTAGAAATACTAAAGTATTAAAATTGAAACTAACATATTTTACAAAACATCATAATTAACTTTTGGATCATTCAAAAATTAATAAAATCCCGGATTATTAGATTTTTTGCTTTGGAGAGAGGTTAATGACAAAGTTCATTGACCTCACGTCTTGATGTAAATTTTCTCAAGTCTTCATGTAAATTTTCTTCTGATGTAAGATATCTAGACTTATGTAGCTCTTTTCAGTGTCTAAATAAATAGATTTATGCCCATTTGAACTTTTATTTTTCGTCATTGAAAGGTAGCGTGGTTTAAGAAAAGGATACTTAGTTTAAGGTGTTACGTCGAAAATATACTGCTAAAGAAAAATCATCATAGTACAAAGACGCCTGAGGCTTAACTTAACGGTTACCTTAACACCTTAAGGCCTACCGTAACACCTTACCTTGGCACCTTAAAACTGAGTCATTTTCTTGGCTTTCATAAGAGCTGTCACTTCTCAAGAGGGGACAGGTCTTGTGACGACCAGATTGAAACACTTTTGTCAGAGTCTTCGGGTATGCTTTTTTCCAGTGTTGCTAGGATTAAGTATTTGCAAACCTAGAATCCTCAACTTTTTTAATAATTACAAATTAAGCTTAAAAAATGAAAGACTGTTTTAGACGTTTAATTTAGACTTCGGCTGAGATATTACTGTTTGATTCAGTTTCTGTTCATGAGAAGTCAGTCTTCTGTGTCAATTTTATAAAGTCTTGTTATTTGTTTTGATTATTCAGAAGTATTTTATAAAGTCCAGAGGGTAAAAGTTAAAGGGTAAAAATTCTTTTTAGTTATCAACATGCCAAAATTTAGGAACCGCTCTCTCTCTTTCTCTCTCTCTAAATAAATCAATAGTTTTATTGCCCATTATAATACTCATTATAATCAGTCTTGAACTAGCTTTCATTCCGTGAACAATTTAAATAACCTTTTTCTGGATGTTAAACAAAGCTGTTTGGTAAGTTTTTATGAACTTGTTTTGCAATCACTCGTTGCCATTCTGTTCTCATTGAGCTAACATCGAAAGTGGATTATAATCAGAAACTAAGGATTAAAAGTTGACCTATTTTAAATTAAATAAAAAAAACTAATTTTTTTAGCTGAAAGTAAGCAGCGACATTAAAACTTAAAACGAACAGAAATTACTCCGTATATGAAAAGGGTTGTCCCCTCCGCAATCCCTCGCTCTTTACGTTAAAGTTTTTAATTGTTTTGAAAAGTAGAATTGTGGCAAAGAGTCAAACTTTAGCGTAAACAGCGAGGGATTGCGGAGGGGACAACCCATTTCGTATACGGAGTAATTTCTGTTCGTTTTAAGTTTTAATGTCGCTCCTTACTTTCTGCTAAAAAAAATAGTTTTTTTTATTTAATTTCTGAACGTTTTTGAATTAATGCATGTTTGGTTTTGGCTCTCCGTACATAAATTATTAAAATGAAATTTGTATATTAATTCTTTTTTTGGCTAAATGGCTTTCTCTTGGTTTTGATCAGACGATTTTGAGAAATAAGGGGTGGAGAAGGAGGCCTAGTTGCCCTCCAATTTTTCGGTTACTTAAAAAGGCAACTAGAACTTTTAGTTTTTAACGAACGTTTTTATTAGTAAAAAATATACGTAACTTAAGAATTAACTTACGTAACAAACTTACATAATCAAGGGGGTTTGTACCCTCGTTAATATCTATCTTTTTACACTAAATCGTACGTTTTGTCCCAATTCTTTAAGAATGACCCCTGAATCAGAAAGGCCGTCAAATAAATAGTTGAAATTACTAAAAATACTTTAGCATAAAGAGCGAGGTATATATCTCCTCCTAAATACCTCGCTCTTTATGCTAAAGTATTTTTAGAGTCCCTCATATGCGTATTAATCTCTGTTCGTTTTAAGTTTAAATACTACTCCTTCCTTTCATTTGAAAAAACGTTTTCATGTTTATTTTTCATTGTTTTCTTATAGTAATGCTAGAAAATCCTGCGCACTTTTCATTGAATTTTTCTTCCCCCATGACAGATTCCTCCAAGGAAAGATCCTCCAACATAGCACCCTCCCCTCAGCCCCACCCCAAACAAAATAAAATCCCCTTGAAAACGTCTGTACACTTCCCAATAACCATTACTATATGTAAGCACTGGTGAAAGTTTGTAACTTGCAGCCCCTCCCCCAGGGATTGTGGGGGAGTAAGTCATCCCCAAAGACATAGTTATTATGGTTTTCGACTATGTTGAACAAAATGGCTATCTCAAAATTTTGATCCGTTGACTTCGGGAAAAAAATGAGCGTGGGAGGGGGCCTAGATGCCCTCCATTTTTTTGGTCACTTAAAAAGGGCACTAGAAGTTTTCATTTACGTAAGAGTGAGCCTTCTTGCGACATTTTAGGACCACTTGGTCGATACGATGACCCCTGGGAAAAAGAAAAAAAAAAAACAAACAAATAAACACGCACCCGTGATTTGTCTTCTGGCAAAAAATACAAAATTCCACATTTTTGTAGATAGGAGCTTGAAACTTCTACAGTAGGGTTCTCTAACACGCTGAATCTGATGGTGTCATTTTCGTTAAGATTCTACGACTTTTAGGGGGTGTTTCCCCCTATTTTCTTAAATAAGGCAAATTTTCTCAGGCTCGTAACTTTTGATGGGTAAGACCAAACTTGATGAAACTTATATATTTAAAATCAGCATTAAAATGCGATTCTTTTGATGTAGCTATTGATATCAAAATTTAATTTTTTAGACTTTTGGTTACTATTGAGCCGGGTCGCTCCTTACTACAGTTCGTTACCACGAACTGTTTGATTACATTTCAACGCTCGACTAAGCGGGTGATTGCTAATTGCATCAGTGTTACCTGTTTATGGATATTTGCCAAGTGAAATAACAGTTAATGTAATCAGAGGTGATTGTTGTTTAACGGACTATGCTTTTGGATTGTCTTTGGGACTCGTAAGATGGGTGAGAAACTGATATTAAATGCAGTATTGAATTTCATTAGCAGAGCGCTTAGCGATGGCATTAAAATGGAATCAATTATCAAATCAGCGGTAGGCTACTACGACCATGAGACAATTATACTAGCTAAACGAATTCTCCATACAGAACTTAATGAGCCTAATAGAGTAGTAATCCGTGCCAAAGATGAGGACAATATTCTCGAAATGTCGAAAACCTTAGTAAACACCGCGAAGCAAAAAGTGAACATTCCTCAATTCGTGATATTCAGCCCCTGTGAAGTTCCCGCAATAGGCGATGCCGTTAGCGCCACAGCTATTTCTAAAATAAACGAAATGTCTAGGAAGTTGGACGGTGCTCTAGCAACGCTAACCCACCCTCAAATGAGCCTGCCTAAGCCTTCTCAACAATCCTTGAATTGTGCACCCCCCTCAAAGCCGTCATACGCTGTTATGGTGAAAAACCCACCAACTGACCTTAAAGGCCCAAACGGACGCAAGGTTTTCTTGGACTCATATGCCAGAACTCTGTGGAAGACGTTACGGAATTAAAGCGCGCCAAAAACAAGTGGAAACTGGTCGTTCGAACTAAGACAGTAGCCACGAAAATAGTTGAAGCTATGAAAACATCAAGCCCAAGTCTAAATGTCTCATTAAAAGAATCTGCTTATATCGGCGTGGTCAAGCGCGTGCCGGAGGATATCGATCACTCGAAGCTCGAAGAATTAATACCAAAATGTACGAAGGTAACCCAGTGTGGAAAGTCGAGAACATATAAAGTATATTTTCAGACGCGGAGTGATCTTGAAGTTTTCCTTGAAAACTCGGTTAGAATTGGCTACGAACGATTACAAGCCCAAGAATTTGTTTTCCTTCCGCGCCGTTGTTTCAACTGCCACAGGATAGGCCATCTAGCTTCCAACTGTGAAAATCCATCAACGTGTTCAAAATGTGGCTCGCATGAGCACAATTCTACGCGCGAAGCTCCCTGCTCAAAGCTCCCTTTTTGTGTAGAGTGTAAAGTGCCGGGTCATACCTGCTACAGTATTAGTTGTCCCAAAAACAGGCAACTACAGAAATCATGAGCAAGTGCTATAGCTTCATTTCATGGAACATCAATGGCTCGTTCATTGAGAAGCTCCCGATCCTTAGTGATTTAAGTTTCGAACATGATGTAGTGTGCATTCAAGAGCACTTTATTACCGTGCAAAGTGAAAACCTGCTAGAACTGAATCATACCACGAAGGCCTACAAAGTTCCAGCTAAACAGAGCTGCAGCCGAGGAAGACCTTCAGGAGGCTTAGCTACGTTTGTTCGGTCATGTGTTCTGTCCAGTCTTTTCGAAAAGTGTGACAATTTTCTCGCAGTATGAATTGAAAGTTGTGTATTTATTAACGTGTATTTGCCAACAGATTATAAAAATGAGCGTTCAGAACGTCTTTTTGCCCTTTCTTGTGAGAAACTAACTTCATGTATATCTAAAATTAAGCGCCAGGGTTTTTCTTGTGTAGTAATTGGAGATTTCAACTGCAACCTTTCTGAGATTTCTTCTCTACAATCATCTCGTACCTCTTTGATTAAGAATCTTTTTGGTGATTACCTTGCTGTGGTAGGAAAAGATAGGGATTTTACATATATTCACAGCTCCTCCAGTGTGTCAAATCTAGACCATGTTGCCATTTCTCATAATTTAACTGTTCAAAATGTTAAGGTAGTAACGGATTATCAAATTTCTGACCACCTTCCGGTCTTGTCTTCTGCACATATTGTCTCTTCGAATTGTCACCAAACCCGCCAGGAAACTCAACAGCCTAAATTTCGTCTTGATTGGCTTAAGGCTGATAAGCAACTATTTGCTCTGGCGACAGAACTATTTGCTCAATATTTATTGTACTGAAATTTGTCACGCTCTCCTTCATGCTGAGAGGTTAGTAGTATCTAAAGTAAAAGTTCGCAAAGAGATGGTGCAAAAATGGCCCGAAAATCATTCGCTGGTAGCCGCTTGTCATCGAGCAAAATTCTGGTTTTCGGTATGGAAAGACTGTGGGCGCCCAAGATCTGGTATCATTAATAGCATCAGACTGACTATGAAACGTAGATTCTCGAAGGAGCTCTCCCGCCACCGCAAATCTCTCGTTGATATCTATTCCGCCCGTGCAAAACAGGATCGAAATTTTCTTTTCAAGTCTGTATCTTTGGCAAAGCCTACCCCTCTGTTGTTGCCGTCTGAAATCCCTGTCGAGGACTGGTATTCTTATTATGCGAGTGAATTTGTTGCTCCTAATTCCCTGCTTGGAGACATGTACGAGAGAGAATTGGATGAGTTCCTTGATAATCTTCCGCACGGTGATTTTGTTGTCAGTTTAGAGTCGGATATTTAAGCAATTCGTCGGTTGAAAAATAAGTCTTCTTGCGGAATTGACCGTGTTAGCGCTATCCATATTAAATATGGTGGTTTGGTTCTCGCTATGCATCTTTCGCTTTTTATGCAGATGATCTTCACGCAAGGTGTTGTTCCCTCCTCCTTCTGCGTAGGGGATCTTACCCCCATTCCGAAGAAAGGGGAAAATGACATCAAATGCTCGTCTTTCCGCCCCATTACAGTCGCCACATCTTTATGTAAACTATTCGAGCTTCTATTCATTAATGAACTGGAAACTAAATGCTACACCCCGCCACGTCAATTCGGATTTAAGCGCCGCACTGGTTGTGCCGATGCCTTGACGGCTGTAGTGAGTGTGCTACTCGATGCGGATTTTTCTGGAGAGAGCATAGCCTTAGCTAGTCATGACATCAGCCGTGCATTCGATTCACTCATACACGCTGCAATGTTATTAAAAGCTTCACAACGAGGTCTGAATCCCTGCACAGTTCGATCCCTACGTGATATGTACTCGAGGCTGTCCATTCGCCTAAAGCTTCCTCCCGACAAAAATTTGCCTCCCTGGCCTCATGAAAAATTGATCCCCGTTTTGAAAGGTGCCGGCCAGGGAGCTGTCTCCTCCCCTTATTTGTTCAATAATTATGTTCTTCAAGCATAAGATAAATGCCCAACCTCATGCGTTCTTTCCTCTATAGACACCTCCTTAGTATGCTACGCCGACGACGTCTTGAACTTAAGTAGAACATTGCAAAAAGCTTCTGACATTTTTTAGCTCTGACTATTGGCTCGTCTCTAAGGCATACACGTCTTCTACTGATCAAACACCTCAATCGACGAATCTCCGGCTCGTATGCTTCCATAGTCTCTGCTAAATTCCGTTTTTGCCGCCCCCTCCTTGCCAGCCTATACAACGCTACTGTTTTACCTCATATTCTGTACCTGGCACCATTTTGGAAACTATTCTCGAAGGCAGAACTGTCTAAAATCCGTGCGCTATTCTTCTGTTTTGCTAAATACCTCCTACGTTTTCCCCCCTGGTATAGAAACTCAATCCTCATTAAAAAGTATCACATATCCGACCCTCATGTTGCAGTTGAAAATTTAATCAAAAGACACAATATTAAAATAGTAGACCACGATTGGTATAATCTCCTTTTACAATAGATCTGTTTTCGTTTTATTCATTTTAGTGCTATTTTGTTTGCCCTTTCATTAGTTGAGTCTCTTTCTATTATGTCTCTTCCGATATGTTCTTATATATTTTCTTATATTTATATGTTCGTGCTCCGTCTTTTTCATTTCGTATGATTGACGGGTTTTCAAATAAATAAATAAATAGACACGAAATGTCACACAATGGAGTACGAAAAGATAATAAAAGGGAAAAAGCCTATACGAATGACACACAAAGTTAGTCTCTCTGTGTGTCTCTCTTTCTCTATCTCGTCCCTCTGTAACTTCCCTCTCTCATTTCTTCGGCCCTTCTTTAGTACCATTTTTGATTGTCATGCTAATCAAGCTGAATCAGTAGAATTTCAGCTTCTCTTTGGAAAATTTTATAAAATGAAATAATCTATTATATAAAAATTGCGTGCATAACCTAGGACAATACACATTAATTTGATGAAAGTAAGATCATTTTAAAGATCACTAAATAATATTAGATTTGAAGAAAAAAAGTTTTTTTTTGCTACTCAAATTCTCGCAGTGTCGAAGTTTATTTTCAAGGCGTGTATTATATATTTGATTTCATTCTTCAGCTGAAATGGAATATATGAAATTTAAAGAAGAGAGAGTCAAACGGATAAACTAAGTGGTTGCAGGAATGAAAAAGGAAAAAAATATGGAAACGAAGGCTAACATCTAGTAGGGCAGGGGTAAAAATACTTTAAGATGCACTTTCTTATGTAAATTTACTCTTTCTTTGTCAATGTTTGAAAGAATATTGATCCCTCTGAGTATTCTAATGAATATTCTTTAGTATTATAGAACAAATTCTCTGAATTTATATAATTTCTCTTCGAAAGTTTGAAATACACACAGAGTTAAGTAATACTCTCTTTGTATATTATGGTGCCTTTAACTTTGATATAAAAAGGCTGAAAACCCAAAGGTTTTCAATCAGGGTTGCCAACTGCCGAAGTCTAAAAAGAGTGCAAATCAAGGCCAAAAAAGGATGATTTTTGCTCAAAAAGAATGCAAAAAAAAAAACTGCCCGTGTATCTCCTCTGAGGTAAAAAACAGTGGTGGATTTCACACGAAAAGTGTGCAAGTTGGCAACCCTGTTTCTTGGGCTAATTGCACTTCTGACGAAGTTGCACGCTGCTGACGTTTCAAGCGAAGGAAAACTGACGCACAAAAAGAGTGATTTTCGCTCTTCCGCATTCCCTCTGAGGTAAAAAAGAGTGCATTTCACACGAAAAGTGTGCAAGTTGGTAACCCTGTTTTAAATCGCAGCGAACAAATTAAAAGGATTCCAGAAACCAAAAAAATAAACGCCACCATGGGATTCCGTGTTACTTTTATTGACATAACTTAAATGTAATAAATAGTTACCATGGTAATACGACTGTCGTAAACGTGAAGAATCCCTTCAATTCTTGATTAATGAACCCTTTAACAACTCTGTATGATGTTCTGTGCCCCACAAGCAGTGGAGAATTACAAACAAGAGGACACATCTGTGCTAACCATGCGCAAAATAAAAAAAAATGATTTTCCTTGTTGGTCAAGGTGAAGAGTTATAAGTACCCTGAATAGTATTTTCCGCCATGGTTATTCCAAAGGTGTTTTCTTTTGATTTGACGCTATTTTAATGGGTTTCAGGCTATTTTTTTGTATTTATTAAATGTATTTCCTGCATTTCCTGTATTTATGTTTATCCATTTCTTTCTTTTTTTGTTTGCTACTATAGGTATTTTGTAAAAACGTATTGAATAGGTCTAATATTAAAAATTTGATCATACTGATTTAGTGCATACCTTATTGGCTACGGAGTTCTAATAAATTAATATTATACAGGACACGCGGTGCATTCACGGTATTTATCACTGGTCTGGAAAAGAAGCGTTGACCAAGTTTCAAATGGTCAAAGTCATTGGTAAGCCCCCAACCGTTTATTCCTCCCTAATCCTTAAGTTGAATTGAAAAATAATTTTAGAAATAATCTTTGCTTGGGGTAATGTAGGGGGAAATTCATGGCTAAGTTCTGTTCAAGGACCTAGCCATCGGACATTCTTATATCTTATTTCTAATAAAAATGTGTTTTAAGCTTAAAACATATTAATTATTTTTAAAAAACACATTAGGTTATGTATGATTTGCGTGTTAAAGAAACAAACTTTGTTTTTTTTTTAATTAAAGAGAGAAAACGCTGGGAACGTATTTTTTGTAGTTTCGTCCAAAAAGCTATGTTTTTGAGCCAACGTTGGTTCGTTAAACACTATGTTATTTTATGTAAATTGAATCAGTATCGAAAATTTTCTGTTGTAGGAAGAGTAACTATTTGGAAAGATCTAAAAAATAGAAAAGAAGAAGGTTTTTTTCTTCTTTTTTACCTTCCCCCTAGAATTCCAAGCCCCCTCCTAAATTTCCGTGAATTGCCACCATCGAAGGGTGGAAATTTTTTTCCATGCAAAATTTCTTTAGTATGTCTTGGAAAACAAACGAAATAAAACCAGTTCATTTACACCAGTTTACAGTAGTGACTTAGTGCTATAATTTGGTTGACTGATGTATTCTTAAATTGTCATTTTCTCAAAAGATACGAAAATAAACACAAGTTTTTCGTAAGTCTGGACTTAGCTTAACTTTTTATCCTAGACTTTAGAAAAACGCAAAATTTGTCATGAAAAAAACGCGTGGAGGAAAATTTCAAGGTTTCTGGGGAGGAAAGGGCCGAAAAACGTCCCTCGTACATTTTTCAGATTAGAGCTACATCATGGAAGCTCTGTCTGACTTCATAGACTAGTAACCGTTTGTAGGTTGGTTGTATTTATTTTGGAGAGCTCATCGACAATCCGGCGTATCATTTTCAAACAAAGAAGCATATATCTACGACAATTCGTAAACATATATATCTAATCAGCGATCTAACATGTCATATAATAGAAGTCTAACAGGGCCAATATAGGTAAAATCAGATATAGACTACGCTTTTTCAGCATATTCCTTGAGAAGATTGTTGAACCTAACAATAATTGAACCTAAAAATTGTTGACCTAAAGCTTCGGGTGTAAATAGTAAGCCTGATTAATCTTTCATAACCTTGAGCGGATTTTAAGTCGTGTCTGCAGCTACGGTTGAGTGAGAAATGTATGAAAAAAGTAGATAGGTAGAAATGTATGGTTTATTCTTTTACAGTAAAGTAAAACTAATGTATCAGATTATGAATAAAAATCTAGGAACTTGCTTTAATGTTATGTTTCTGCTAGGAGACGAGGTCCATGACTATTCAACTAGGCAAGCTCAGAATGTCCGAGCCCCTTCTGCTCCGTCGATGCGACCCACCTTTTCTTTTAGGCCTGTAGGACTTAAATGTTGGTTAGATGTGCCCTAAGATGTTAAACATATTAAGGAAGTATCTGAGTTTGTGTTTCAAGTTAAACGACATTGTTTTAGTAAGAATGGGTAAAATGATTGATCTCCATTATATGATGTAAATGGCCAAAATATAAACAAGTATTCTTTTTCTGTGTATTTAAGTGGTTAATTTTTATTAGTTAAGGTTAATAAAGCTATGGATATTTGAAAATAAAATTATAATGAGAATTGGCTCTAAGACAGACCTCATCGAGGTCTATAGGGAAAGAGTTGTTAATTGAAATATGTAGTACTTGTTATGTATTTTCTTTCTCTTGTTTTTATTTTATTTTTGTTTTTGTTTTTTGTTTAACACTGAGTGTGCCAAGGTTTGTGAGATTTCTTGCCCCTGTGCGCTATAATTTCAGTTTTGCGTATTTGTTTCTATAGAGCAGTTTGACGAATTTAGATGATGTGAGTTTGTTTGTGTTGAGCAGTTAAAATCATATTTTAATTTTTTTTTAATAAGAATATTCCCAAAGGGGGTGAAATGAAGAATAATTACTCGTGTTTACAGTACCTTGCATAAAATGTTGACTCTGCAAACGTAAATAATACTAGGCGAATACAGTCGTACGGAGTAGTGAACTGCAGACATAAATAATACTAGGCAAATATAATCGTATGGGGTACTGAACCGATTCAATGTCATAATGTTAGCTTTGCAGGTTGGAACACGTCAACAGATATTTAAACGTGAATAAAACAAGGCGTAAGTAGTCGTGTTGAACAGTAAACTAAATAAATAGAAACCGCGAAAATACTCGCTCTGAGCGTATGGGGCATTAATTTTTTTCCAATATATACGTCCGGAGCGAAAGGGTTAATAAATTTCCCTCTCAGAAAAATCGGCTGCCCAAGTTCAAAAAACATTCTTTATGGATAAATTTCACTGCTTGGATTTTCTTTCCTTTGTTGAAATAATGTGACTCTGTGGTATCTCTTGAGACCGATGAGGGATCTCTGGAATGAGGCACTGTAATGTACCCGTTATAAGAACCTAAAAGCATGGCTTTCACTTCAAATGAAAGTAGTCGATAAAGTCATCCCAGTGTAGTTTAGCATGCCTGCATGCGTAGCCACATTGTCACAGACTGATGTCAAATATCTTGTAATCTCTGCCAATAACTAGAGATGATTTGGTCTAGGAAAAATGGTATGTATATATACTAACTAGGCCCTTTTCTTATTTTTAATAAGATTTATGGCCTTTTTTGTCTTCTTTTTATGGCCTATTTTGTGTATAAAATACTAGTAAATAGGCGTGTTTCAAAAGCTGCACTTAGAATAGGAAAAAATAGTAACTGGTCAGTTACAATTTCTAAACGCAGCTATGGATTCGTAAGTTCCGTCTTTGTCTACGTTAATGCTTTCTACTAGGTTAAGGATTAAGTTTAGTAAACTTGAAAAGAGTCAAAAATACTAGTTTGAGTATGGCAGTCGGGAATTTATTGTTGACAATTTTTGAGAATTCGAAATGGCTGTAATTAAAAGTCAATTCGACATCCGATCTCTCTCTACTTAATTTTTTTCTCGTTTTATCTCTAATTTCTTTACAGCTAATGTACTTGGATTGACTGCTAGTCATATTTCACCAGACAGAGATGAAACTAAATTGTCCACTGGGCCACTTAGGCCTAAGAACTGCCAATTATCAGCAGCTAGGATTGATGATCTTGGCATTGGGAAACATACTCCATTTTCAGATGGAATCCTGTGTGCTTTGAGAAAACACGTCTAGAGACTTGAACTACAATCTGTTTCCATTTTATTTTAAACTAAAAGGTTTTGTTTTCTTCATTACTCTGATTTATTTTTATAATTAATAAAAAACATACAAATTTATTTTGTTAATGGGTTACTTCCTTTTTTGCTGTAAATTGGTTTTGTTGTGACTTAAAGCCTTGGGGACGACATGACTCCGTATATATATATATATATATATATATATATATATATATATATATATATATATATATATATATATATATATATATATATATATATATATATATATATATATATATATATATATATATATAAATATATATATATAATTTACCCATTTAGAAAATCGAGGGTACGATAAATGTGAGCAAATCAAAAGATCCTTGATTTTCAAAATATTTCAGAAACCTCAGGAACGGTTAAAGAGATCGAATTGAAACTTCCGTAGAATAATGGGTGGGGAGATGGACAAGTTAATTTTAACTTCTGTGGGGATTGCAGGTCAATCAAAATACTCTATGCCTTCCAAGGTCCTGGGTATAACCTCTTTGCAGCAGCTTGGGAGCAGTTTGGGGAAGGGAGTTACATTTTTTGATACTGTTGAAGAAGGGAAGGAGGAGGGATGTTGTACCCAAGATCAAACATGCCCCGATAAAACATGCTAGGATAAAAAAAATACACTTCTATCAATTTAGTGTTGAGGGAGGGGGAGGGGCTAAACAGTTTGTATTTCCAATGCAGACAAAAGTAACAAACACACAAAAGTTGTGTGCTTTAAGTTCTTGTTTAAATTACGGTCTAGTTATCATAGTTTAAGGTTAAGGCACGGTCAAACCATAAGGCCTGGTTAAGCAGTGAGTTAATTGAAAGAATTAAGAACATGCTTTACAACGCTTTTGCCATTTCTTACATCTCTTACGCTTCTTTTATTTTTGGAAAACACTTTTTGTCTCCTCTGAAGCTGCTTAAGATCGCCCAAAGTTAACCCCTAGAAGCTGCATTCAATCTAAATCTGCCTAATATCTTTTTTCCTGTTTGTTGTTCATCGAGTGTTTCTTCCTCTATTTGTTATTCAAGTGCTCTTCTTTTCATCTTCTTCGGTAAAGTGCAAAATTCGAACAATTTAGTTGCACGAACTTTGCTTCTAGTATGTTCTAGTTGTTTTGGATTTTCTTAAACTGTTATCGCTAATCAATGAATTTGCTGCACAGTTTTCAAAATAGTATATCTGAAATATCTTAAGAACTGCTTAGGATACTAAATTGAATTTTTCTAAGGGATTTTTAGAGGGACGGCCAACTGGAAGTCGAATTATGACTTGGACGAAAGGATGGAGCTAAATCACCAAACACTTTACGGATCCAATTTATCAAAATACCATGTGTATAATTTCCTTGGAACATGAATAGGCTATTGGGATGGAAAATTGAAAGTTCTGGGGCCCTTTTTAAGAGTCAACAGTGATTGGAGGGCGAGCCTTCATGTCCTTTTGCTGACCCCTCCCCCCATGCACTTCCCAAGACATCGGATCAAATTTTCAGGATTTCGATTTTACTACTATCTATACCCGATAACCAAGTGGTATAAAACAAAAAAAAAAGACTTGTGTACTTGGCTATCAAAATAGTGTACATCTAATTTTAGGAAGACCTTTGGGGATTAAGGTAAAGTTTTCACGGGGGTATTGAAGGACCAAGAGGAGCAGAGGTACATTGAATAAAACTGCATATCCATGCTATCAAATTTTTAAATCATTGGCACTAGGGAAATTTCAAGCGAGGATGGAGCTGAAACTTTCAGTATCTTTTGGAGGGAGAAAGCAAGGAGTTTTCATGTTTTATGTTAAAAAGGAATAAACGCGAGTTGGTGGGAGAGGTGTGCAAAAAAAGTGTATGTGTGTTTCAAAATATTCAATAAAGCTGTAGCTGTCTTTTCTCGGAATCCTGTATTTCAGCCAGAAAGTCACCTGCTAATAAATAAAAATGTTTCAAAAAATATATCTGTCTATTGCAATTATCTAAGGAATTCGAACTCATTCTCACAGCAAATTGCTCAAAAATTCAAATGAAATCTTATCGTCATCTGAAATTTCCTACAAATGATAAAGGAATAAATCTTTGCTGTTGCTGAAAAATTTTCCAAGAAAATTTTTAAACAGATGGCAGACTTAAAAAAATAGATCTAGTAATCTTTTACTACAAAATTGAGTTCTAAGAAATGAATTAATATTGTGTCGCTATGTGATGCACATTTCGTCTATTCGACAAATTAAGATCCATATCTGGCTAGAACTCTGTCTCCCACCACAAAACAGTTAATTAGTTGATACCAATTCAGATGAGGTAACCATTTTTATAATTTTAAATTCTATAAGAGAACAGAAAAAAGAAAGTAACAATTCTCAGTAAAAAGTACCCCCTTCATCCTATACGGATGAAGGGGATAAATGCTGCTTGCTTTAATTTTTACAACTTCTTGTTGTATAAGTTCTGAAAAAAAGTATTTCCGCCATGCCATTCTTAACTAACCTTCCCCCCCCCAAAAAAAAAACAACATTCGATGAAAGCATTCGATGACTGTATTTGACACCCTTCTCATGATTTCCTGAAAGTATCACTTAAATACCCCAACCCCTTTTGAGGCCCAAGATGAAAAATTCCCCCTTTTCCCAGCAAAAATCCTAACATATTAACAATAAGCAACTTGCATAACCTAAAACCGTTATTCAAGGGAATGTGGGGGTTCTGTAATCCACGGAGATATATTTATTTGACGTTTAGAGTATCTTGAACAAAATGACCATTACTAATTTTTCATCGATTTTTTTTGTGGAGGGGTACCTAAGAAAGGCATAGCAGAGGGTCTGGTTTCCCTCAGACCCCTTTTCAACACCCTACCAGGATTTAATTGTCTAGAAGAGATACTCCTGGGGATGAGGGATTTTTCTGTGGAGGTGGAGCCAGATTTCCTGACATTATGTAAAACACGATCAGAGATTAAACAAAAAAACAAGTTTTGCGAATTGAAAGTAAGGAGCAGCATTAAAAATTAAAACAAATAGAAATTACTGCCAGTGTGAGAGGGGTTACCCTCTCCTCAACACCTTGCTCTTTATGCTAAAGTTTGAATTTTGTCCCAGTTCTTTAAGAATGACTCCTGAAACACAAGGTTCACTAAATTAGAACAATAAGAAACTTTTTTAGATAGAAAATATCTTAAGAAAACAGTTACTACTCTTATAATATGCAAAAATTGTAATTACCAAACTTTGAAAGTGATTCCTCCATACTTACCCTTAGCTCCTCTAACGTTCAGACATATTGATAGCCTAATTGTTTTATTCCCATCTGTTTCCCCGTTTCTTGATTTCGTCAGCATTTATTCGATCTAAGGCTGTACTAGTTAAAAAAAAGTGACGCATGGCAAAAGCCATTGAGAATAATTAATTTGGGCTATATATTTGCAGTTTAATGAGGGAGTGCGTAGTGGAATCATATATACATGAATTTAATTTTAAAGTAATGAATTTTCATTACAGAATAAGCATTTGTTTAATTTTAGCCCCAATAATGATATTGAAAGAGGAATTGGCACTTTTAAAGATTGTGTTGGATATCCCTATTTTAAACGAAGATACAACGATTATGTCAAGCCTAGAGGTGAAGTTCGGCACACAATTAGCACAAAACAGTATCTAGCAAAAAAAATACATTTTGGGCACTATTTCTTCAAAACAGAAAAATGTGGACAAAAATGCAAACTTTTCACAGCTAACTTAACCTTCAATTCTGTTCCTTGTTGACCCCCCCCCCCCCCGCCCCTCCTGATAACCGAGCTAAAATTCTGGTTGCGGATCTAGACTAGCGGGATTTCAGCCATCTCTTAGTCAACTTCTCTGACACTTTTAATCACGTTAAGAAAAAAAGAAGGGAAAGAAACAACAACAACGAAAAATCGTCATATAAATTTGCTGGAAGGGATTGCTGTTTGATACTTAAAGAATTCAAAAGCCAGCCATGCTTCTGGTATAGCATATCAAGTTCGCTCAAGGACAAGGAAGAATAAAACGAAAGTTTAGGCTTCAAGTTCGTTTATGTTTCAATTTTACATACATAACATACAAAATATAAAAATATATGGCAGAGAGACAAGGTCGTTTCGCAATTACAAGAAAGCAATTAAAGAAATGGATAATCAATAAAAAAAAAAACATGGCAAAGAATTAAAATTATTTCTAAATACTGCTAAGTATGTAATGACTAGGACAGGCGCTTGGTCAGTGCAAGGCCGTATCTTAGCAAAGACTGGCGATCAAGCAGTTAGAATCAAGGACCTGCCAGAAGTTGTCTTGCTGAGCCGTCTTCAAGAAGCCCAGGTTTCTGAATATCAGCCAGGAGAAGGACTAAATTGTTTGTTTGTTTTTGTTTTTTGTCACCGTCCTCAAATGGCGAATAGGACAATCGGCTGAAACGAATGAGCCAACCCAACTGAAACATTAGCTTTCTTTTCTCTGATACTGGAAAAGTATATGCAATATCTGAAGTCCAAGGACGCTTTAGCAGACGAAGTTTGGATGCTGTGTCGAGTGACGACGATTTGTGGACAAACCGTCCGATGTTGTTTTGAACCAAATAAGATTTATCGAGTTGACTGAAATGTGAATCAATTTTAGCGTCCTCGAGTTTCAATTGGGAATCACTAACAGCTTCCGTGTTATTTAAGCCCACAGTGGCAGATGAATAATCCACAGACGACCTGCCAACGTCATTATTAAAAATAACTAACCTTGTTCCCTTGGGTGCAAACAACGATGTTATATCATATTTTCTTTTCACTTTCCGAATCGCTTTTCACTTAACAAAGTTGAATACTAAACTGACAAAACAAACTCTCTTAAAACCCCTTTATGCTTCCTGTTTCACATTTACAAGTTCCGCAACGTATGACCCACTGCCTGCAATAGATTAGTGTTTATCAAGGTTACTGTTTGCAAAATTTGTTTATATGCATTTTTGTACGATTCGGAAAAAACCTCCGGGGTATGAGGGTCAAGCCGGGTGATCCCTTCCTTCCCGGGTATGGGCTTGGTTACCATCCATTCCTTTTTAAGGAAAACAAATTAATATTAAAATAATCTTAATTGTGCAGCTTTGAATCAAAATGGAAAGGAAAAGCATTTTCTGTCAAATCGTGTTAGGATGTCCTTGTAACTAAGTTTACATTTCTTCAAAAACGTACAGGCTGTTGGTCTTTCTTCTGAAGGTGTGGAAACTTAAGCTTACCAATTTCGTAATATCAAATGCACTGCTGTAGCACTTTCAGAAGCAACAGTCGGCAACACTACAGTGTTACCCATAGTAAAGGGCCACAAGACTTCACTATATCATTACTTTTTGGCAGATGCAAAATGGTGGTCGTAGCAACATCGGAGGGGGCTTATTTGATTGGAAATCGAAAGTTCTGCACCCCTTTTTAGAGTCAAAAGTAACCAGAGGTCAACCAGTCCTCCTCCCACGCCTTTTTTTCCGAAAATGCTTCTGATCAAAATTTTCAGACAGCTATTTTTTAAACATTTCAAAAATCAAATAACTATGCCTCCGGGATTGACAATACCATCATAGCCTACGGGCATGAGCCTTTAAGTTATGCAAGTTGCTTATTGTAAACATATAAGGTTTTTTTATTGGAAAAACAAGGTATGTTTGACCCTTGGTCTTCAAAAGAGCTTTTTGTCCTATAGAAGCATTCTTGAAAGCTTAAGAACATATATTTGACCGCTTTCTAGCCAAGCAAAAAGTTACTATTTTTTTCAATAACAAAAGATCATTCTGTTTAATCAATAAAATATTAGAACTAATAAAACTATAATCCCAAATACAATTAAATTAGACGATTTAGAATACTAATTTTTAAAATCACAAAAAGGAAAGAATTTTTCACAAGAAAACCGTTTCGGAAAAATCGAACCATTACTCATTGGCACCAGTCCTGCTGAATATTGTATATCGTATTCTTTTTTTTTTATCATTTTAGTTAAATAAACGTGTGTTGCTATTTGTCAGATGAATCTGACAAAATCCAATAAGAAATATTATTGAAAGATCTAAATTAATAGTTTTTTAATATTATTATTACTGTTAAAGTATTATCAACATTGTCAATTATAATATTATCTCATTGTTATTATTATTATTATCATTATTGTTATAATTATTAAACATTAATATTGTTAGATTTCTATTATTAATAAATTTGTGCTGATGCAAGTTTTTTTTTTTAGCCAATTTCTTTCCATTTTTATTTGCTGCTTCAGCAGGCCAACTGTGACGTTAAATTCAAAGAGAATCAGTCGCAGTTGAATTATTCTATTTTTTCAGAAAATAATTATGATTTTTTAGATTTTGCCAGAAAAAAACCTAACGTCATTTTTAGTTGAGCAATATTTTATCATATCAACGAATTTTAATTGTTTGTGAGCTTACATAAATTAATTTCATAATTCTGCATTCCTGGTTTTAGGCGAAGTTCAAAACTTTCACAATATACGTGCTATTTGAATTGTAATAGTACAGTAAATCATACAGAAGGACTTCAGTCCCCATCCTCCTAATAGTAACATGTTCTTCAAAATGGTTCTTAAACATTATAGAAAAACTATGGATTTTTTTTAAATTATCAGTTTGTTTTAATTTTTAAACAACAAAAAGGGCTCAGAAATTGCAAATGTGTCTCTTTAATGCGTCGGTTAGTTTATTCTTTTATCTTATCATTTGTTTTACTTAGAACCTAACTGTAAATGAAAGCAGTTAAAAATTAAGCGAAAGCCAACCTTGATTTAAGCAAATCTTTTAATTTTAGCCTCCCGCCCATAAAGAAGCTTTTGGGTTAAGCCCTGCTATCCATACACAACGATTTTGCTATCAGTACTAGCCAGGATTGCCGCCCCCTAGTGATTTATCACTATTTCTAGTGATTTTTTTGTTTTGCCTAAACAAAAAATCACTAAATCAGCACATGAATCACTAGATTATTGAAGAAAATAACTGAATAAACCAAAAAAATCACTAAAATCTAGTGATTTTCTCTCGCTGGGTGGCAACCCTGGTACTAGTATGTGTCAAGTAGAGTTATTTTCTAGCTCCAAAACTTTCCACTCAGAATTCACAGCAACTGTCAGAAACAAAATTAAGTGTAGTTGATAATTGAGCTTTGTTTCGTCTTATGACTGAACATTGGTTGTTTGTGTGTCTACATTAATTAATTTTTTCTTTTATACAATTGTGTAACAAAGTTCAATGCTTTCCCAACAAATTTGCGTTTTGTATTGCAATAGTACAATCATAAGTTTGGAGAAACTAGACTACTATATCGCTGGAGATGGTAAGTTTCTCAGCATTTTTTTCCTTTTGTCCCTTTTTTCGTGTGTTTTTAGTGTCCCTTCATTTCTAATTCACTTTTATTGTATTTACACATTTTTGTTTGTTACATTTTTTTACATTTTTTCTAATTCATTCATTTTTCTGGCATTATGTATTCAGTTATGAGCTGTATTTCATGTTTACTCATATTTATAATAATCTTTTTTCCACTCACATACGGAGTAATTTCTGCTTGTTCTTTCTCTAATGTCAATTCTTACTTTCATATGAAAAAAAAAGTTTTTTATTCAGTATCTTTTCGTTTTAAATAGCATACCCAAGGATGCCCTAAATGTGGGCAGTTCTAATTTTCCTCACTCGCATATTTTTTCTTTGATTTTTCTTTATTTTTTTCTTTTTATTTCAAGATCTTAATTATAAAAAAAATTAACTTTCTTTTGTATATTTTATATTGGAGATGAGATATCTTAAAAATAAGTATGTGAAAAACAAGCCGAAAAAAGATGTAGCTATTCCAAATGGGTAATGTGTGTTTTTTTTCAAAACTTACACTTACAACCAAAATGATTAAAATAAGTTGGTTTTGTAAATTGACTCAATAGTTTTGTCCAATATAAAAACTTATAATATATAAAAATTATTTTGCATATGACAAGACACTGGCTTCTTTGTCCACCTTCAGTCTTAGCAACAACGTTTGACTTTTTCGAAATTCTTCTAGTTTTCTTTTTAGTTTTTTCGTTTTTCTTTTTAGTTTTTCTTTTTAGTTTTTTAGTCTTTCTAGTTTTTCTTTTTCTAGTTTTCTTTCTTCTAATTTTCTTTTTTAAGTTCTTCTTTTTCGAAGTTCTT
Source organism: Artemia franciscana (assembly GCF_032884065.1). NCBI lineage: Eukaryota > Metazoa > Arthropoda > Branchiopoda > Anostraca > Artemiidae > Artemia > Artemia franciscana. Next base: position 24,294,085 of record NC_088880.1, on the reverse strand, counting down.
ATCTTTTTCGAACTAGAACTTAAGACTGTAACAGCATGATGAAAGACTTTAATATTTTCAATTTCAATTTCTTAGGAGTATCAGGAGTATTTCTTAGGAGTGTTAGGAGTATTAGCGCTTATTTACTCGTATTTTATTTAAACAATGAAATTGCCAAAGGTTTAAGGAGGTTGCGGGTAAAGAAAACACTTTGGTTGCAATCGAAAACGCTCTCAGTGAATTACTGATCAAACTTTAGTTTTGTGAACTAAGTGCTGGTGGTCAGAAGCTTCACTTTCCAAAATATTTTTGGGGGAATGGGAAAGTGGATTTCTCCAACTTGCTGGCTATTTTAAGCTACTGGATTGGGTGATAATGCTATTAACATTACTTCTTTTTTCATACCGACTGAGGCTGATCTTCTTTCATTGATTTTAATTCCCATGTTTCATTCTTTCATTGAAATTCTTTCATTAATTATAATTCATATGTTTCCATCAGCCCATGTACCTGTACTTAGCCTACGTACAAGCACATTCGAAAAGTGAAGTTGGGCTAATGATAGCGACATACAGGTATAAATACTTTAGAAACACAATTATAGAAACTACGACAAAGAATTATTGAAAGCAGGCCGCCCAGAACGCATCATATTAAATACATAAGCTAATCAAAATGCCAACTCTGTATATTAAATATTTAATCAAAATATACTTACATCTTAGTTTTTCCACTGAACCTAAGCTAATTCTCTCTGAATACAGACCGATGAAACTGGTTTTCTCACATCTAAGATAGCTAACTTGCGTTTTGTATGTTACGTAAGTATCCATGTACCTGACAAGAAAAAAAAATTTGAGCCAGTAAAATACTGGCATTTCGTACCAATATTTTACTGTCTGGATGGAAGCACTAGGAGCGGGGCGTTCTATCCCCTCTCTCCCAACCTAACACCCCTGTTCGTAGTGCAAGCAGCCCCTGACATAAAGGATAAGTCTTGTTCCTTACAAGTTTCGCAATTGTCCCTAGCTTTCATTTGACAATGCTTGTTTCATTTCCAATGACACTATCTATATGCTTAGTTTGTCCATGATTTATAATCATAACCGTGACTCTACATTTTAATGTCAATTGTGATTTTTTTTTCTGTTGGATTATATGTAAACTTTGGGTCATAAGATTTATGCGGGTTATAAAAGTTATCTGAGGTAATATAAACATGAAATCAAGGTATTTCGCTAGTAAATTCAGTCACAAAGAATTTCTGAAAGAAGATGCTTATTGTGCAGGGAGTCACACAAAAAGAGAAAGAATGGTAAGTTTCACTGACAGCTTCAACATTTTTTTCTAAAATTCAAGTATTAATTCTTTTGAAGGTGGGCAGTATTAAAAGAGCTAAAGAAAATAAATACATCCGCTTAGATGTATCCTGTTGACTTAGAACACCCCATTTGCATAAAAAATAGTCATTTTCGTGTGCTTTAAACTAATCTTGAAAATCACAAAACAACCTAGGCTTCCCTTATTATAAATACATTTTATTCTTTCAAAAACATTTCAAAGCCATGATTAAGCATCCTTCTTTAAAAATTTGAAACATAGCTGTGCTTGTTAGCTACTTTAATGCTTTTCCGCAAACACATAGACCCTGATCATTATTATATTATTATATAAAAAAAACAAGTTTTTTTTAACTGAAAGTAAGGAGCGACATTAAAACTTAAAACGCACAGAAATTACTTCGTATATGAAAGAGGCTGCTTCCTCATCAACGCCCCGCTCTTTACGCTAAAGTTTGACTCTTTCTCTCAATTCTTCTTTTTAAAACAGTAAAAAACTTTAGCGTAAAGAGCGGGGCGTTGATGAGAAAGCAGCCCCTTTCATATACGGAGTAATTTCTGTTCGTTTTAAGTTTTAATGTCGCTCCTTACTTTCAGTTAAAAAAACTTGTTTTTTTTATATAATTTCTGAACGTTTTTGAATCAAATGCATGTTTTGATTTTGGCTCTCCGCAGAGGAATAATCAAAACGAAATTTGCATATTTTTTTTTTTTTTTGGCTCAATGGCTTTCTCATAATTTTGATCGAATGATTTTGAGAAAAAAAGAGCGGGGGACGAAGCCTAGTTGCCCCCCGATTTTTTGGTTAATTAAAAAGGCAACTAGAACTTTTAATTTTTTACGAATCTTTTTATTGGTAAAAGATTTACGTAACTTATAAATTAGCTTACGTAAAGAACTTTTGTATTCTCATGTTTTTATTACATATATGAGGGGATTCGCCCCATCGTCAGTACCTCGCTCTTTACACTAAAGCTTAAATTTTATCCCAATTCATTAAGAATGACCCCCTGAATCACAAAAGTCGTAGAATAAGTAGTTGAAATTACTGAAAATACTTTAGCGTAAAGAGCGAGGTATTAGAAGGAGGTGAGCCCCTCATATGGGTAATAATTTCTGTTTGTTTTAAGTTTTATTGCTGTTCCTTACTTCCAGCTGAAAAAGCTTTTTCACTTTTATTTTTTAATTGTTTTTTTTTTAAATAATGCTAGTAAATCCTGCTCTCCCTTCATGGAAATTTTCTTCTCCCATTACAAATTCTCGAAGAAAAGTTCCCCCAGCATATCCCCCTCTTCTCAACCCCTCCCCCAAACCAAAAAAATCCTCTTGAAAACGCCTGTATACTTCCCAATAACCATTACTATATGTAAGCACAGGTCAAAGTTTGTAACTTGTTGCCCCTCCCACGGGGACTGTGGGGGTGTAAGTCGTCCCCAAAGACATAGTTATAAGGTTTTTCAACTACGCTGAATAAAATGGCTATCTCAGAATTTTGATCCGTTGACTTTGGGAAAATAATTAGCGTGGGAGGGGGCCTAGGTGCCCTCCAATTTTTTTGGTCACTTAAAAAGGGTACTAGAACTTTTCATTTCCGTTAGAATGAGCCCTCTTGCAACATTCTAGGACAACTGGGTCGATACGATCACCCCTGGGAAAAAGAAAAAAAAAACAAAAAAACAAATAAACACGCATCCGTGATCTGCCTTCTGGCAAAAAATGCAAAATTCCACATTTTTGTAGATAGGAACTCGAAACTTCTACAGTAGGGTTCTCCGATACGCTGAATCTGATGGTGTCATTTTCGTTAAGATTATATGACTTACAGGGGGCGTTTCCCCCTATTTTTTAAAATAACGCAAATTTTCTCAGGCTAGTAACTTTTGATGGGTAAGACTAAACTTGATGAAACTTATATATTTAAAACCAGCATTAAAATGCGATTCTTTTGATGTAGCTATTGGTATCAAATTCCATTTTTTAGAGTTTTGGTTACTATTGAGCCGGGTCGCTCCTTACTACAGTTCGTTACCACGAACTGTTTGAACAGTTCGTTACCACGAACTGTTTGATCCAGGCTAGACGAATGCCTTTAATAAGATTCGCCGCGTATTCAGAAAAACATAAAATGAAAAAAAGTTAATTAAAAAATAAAATGGGTTTTCATGATTGAGGTAAAGAGCAGAATATATCTGGAAAACAAAACTAACTTTTAATACTTATCTATATTTTCAAAATTTTGAAACACGGGAGCTCTAATGCAAACTAAGCTTGCTTTGATTTTTTGGGGATTTTAAATTGTATTCTAGTATTCTACAAGTCATTGATGTCATGTCGGTGAAAGATTATTGGGAGCCTTACTATTATTTGGCAGATTATTGGGAGTCTTATTATTATTATTTTTTTCAAGGCTAATTATGGACTTTTTTGTTCCTAAGAAAATCTTCCATTTATGGATCGTTATTATTGTTTCCAGTAAAGCACATTTTTTCAAAGTTCAAGGGCATAAGGAAATATCACTTGTCAGTTTGTTTGTTTTCTAGCTTGTTTTCTAGATATAAACTACACAAATTTGGGACAGTCAGTTTTGTCGCTGCGTAAGCTAATCTCAAATCAAAAACATTTTTTACAAATTTACGCGTTTCTTTATTTGGATGTGATAATTGTTGGGCTTCTAACTTTTCTCATATGTAGTGTTGTATCAGTGTTTTTCCCCTTTATTTTTCTTTCGAAATTTTTTTTTCGGTTGAAACAAAAGATTTGTTTGAGGCGGGTATGTCCTATAAATGAGTCTGTGAAACTACTACTGCTAGCAACTCAAGGCAGCACCAAGCCGCTTGAGGCCAACACAGCCACTCACGCTTCTCCTCTATCCCAATCTATTCAAAGCCTCCCTTTTACACCCTCCCAGGAAGTTTCTATTTCCTTTAAATTTTTCTTCATGATATCCTCTCACCTCAGACGAAGACGACCTGCTTTCCGTTTAGCCCTAGACGGTTGGTCGAAAAGGACAATCTTCGGCAAGCTGTCATCCTTCATCCCCACAACGTGCCCTAGCCATCTTAACCTTTCTTTTATTATAGCCCTAGAAAGTTTCGTACAGCCTACTCTTTGCAATCAGTCAGCTGGCTACCCAGAACAATCAGTAGGCAGTTTCTCTGGAAAACATCTAGCAAGTCTTCATCTGCTTTCGGAGCACCCATGCTTCAGAGCCATATTTGACCACTGTCCTCACTGGAGCTTCTAATATGCTAATCTTGGTTTGCAGATTTATCTTCCTATTCTTTCAAACTTTTTGTAACTGTGAAAAACACCCTGAGCCTTTATCTATTCTACTTTAACATCTTCACTGCTCCCACCGTTTTTACTAATAATGCTACCAAGGCAAGTCAAGCTGCCTCCACAGTCGATTTTGCCAAATGTCTACTAATTTTACCAAATGATATGGTTCATACCAGGCATGTACACAGTAATTTATTTCAGGGGGGGGGGCAAATCCTTCAAAACAGAATATTAAGCCACATTTTATTGCGTAACATCTACAAGAACCAAAAGCACATATATCAAGAAGTAGAGACTCATCCTATATTGTAAGTTCCAATCTACTAGCAGAGCTAAGAGCAAACTTTTCCAGAATCTCATCCACTGATACAGAAACATTTCGATGGACATTCAAACGTGCCAAGCCATATAGTCGGCCTTCATCCATTTGGCTGCAGAGATAAGTTTTTAGCCTTTCCATTGAAGAAAATGACCTCTCAAGACATGCTGTAGAAGTTGGGATGACTCAGAAAATGAGGAGTAACAAATGGACGTTGGGAAATATGCCTCGCTCACACTCAGCCGGGCCCTGCAGTGCCATCTTTGGAAAAAGACAGGGAGCTACTTTCAGCCCCTTAGCCTGCCATAGATGAAGCTCAGCCGTCATAGCGGACTCCGAACTCATTAGATCTGAGGCATATAACTTGATCAGTTCTTTATATTCTCTTTTACTACAAAATATGAAGGGTTCCGCTGAGGCCTTTTAGAATAACTTTGTGCTTTATGAATCAAGATTCGAGTGATTCTATGAGTTGGTCCATGAATGGGATGAATACGGAAACTCGATAGTAAGATTTTATGTTCTTCTCTGCTGGGATATCATGTGAAATGTTAAAGACATTTCTCTTTCGTGGCATGGCAATGGGGATTTCCAGTTCCTGGCAAATGCACGTGACTTGTGAAAACAGCTGACCGAACTTCTCCGCCTTATTTGTGTATCTAGAAATATTTCTGTCGCACCTTCGACACAATGAATGCACATAACCACATCGATGCTTTCTGACTGCAGCAGCTTAGACAAATTCAGTGTGTATCCCAGAAAAATATCCACAATAAGGGTTACTATATAGTCCAAGCTCAGGATGCTATTGAGCAGACTTCTGGCTTTTGACGACGCCATAGAGTTCCCATTTGTCTCTATGTCTTCTAGGGCCTTAAAGATCAGAACTATTAACTGATTTGATATCTGTATCGCGTCTTTCGACCCATCGAGTTTCACAAACTCCTTTCAGATTGACTTCAGCATAAGTTTTTAAGACTGCGCTTCGCTTGGCACTTAAGTGAAAGAAATTCGCTGTTTCATGGATAACCACACATAAAAAGATGTAAAGCGCATGTGTATCTACTTTATGATAGAAAGCACATACAGTGCTTTATATCAGGGGATCTTACTCGAGTCCGTCAATACCATTTTCAAGGAATGGTCGACACAGTGAACACACTTGCCGAGTGGATATTTCTTCGAGATAAAAGCCAGGGCTCCTGACAAATGTCCACTCATGTTTGTAGCCCCATCATATCCTTGTCCCCTGCATAGTTTAATATCAAGCCTAAGTTTTTCCGTTGGACTGTGGATAAATTGACTGAAGCTTTCACCTCACAAGTCTTCAATAACAGCACACTCAACAAACCCCTCCCTGAGCTGAAAAGTTTCGGTGTCCAAAAATTGAAGCCCTAGAGCCATTTGTTCGTCCCTTGATATGTCGGTTGTCTCGTCCAGGATGGTAAAGAAAACGAGCCGATTTCATTTGCTTAACCATCTTTCCAGTAATGAGCTGTCCACAGATATAAACTAGTTCGTTCTGAATTCTGGAGCTCCAGTACTGGACATTGCCTGCACTTTTCCCAAACACCTCTTTCATGATTCGATCGTCTTTCGTCTGATAGAGTATCAAGGTCCTAAAATTTCGATCGTTTATTACAGGGTCTATAAAGGTCAATTTCCCCGAATCCTTGTCCCTACGCAGTTCAAGTATTTGCCGTCCACACAACAGTATTGTTTTTATAATGAGAAACCGTTTTCTGTTTATTTCTATTTCATCTCTTTTGTGAGTGTTCAAGACTTCCACTATAGAAGACTTTTGCCTGCTCACTGTTGCCAGAAAACTTTCCCGCCAAACAACAGCGTTTTTATGGTAGGCGTGTGTCTGATGTTTAGGAAAGTCTTTGGCTTTTTTCAGGAAAGTCTAGGGCTTCTAATTCACGTGAGGCTTCTTCACAAGCTGCCCTAATTTTTGCTGAGACCCCCTTCCGGCTTGATTACAAGCAAACAAAGCACAATATTTGTAGAAACACCCTTTTTTCACTGAAGAAAATACTAGGCAAGGGTACTTATCCATCCAGCTAACTTGAAACTTTCTTGTTGTTGAGCCTGTGACATGAACTGGGAAAGGATAGTCCTTATTTGGTTTAAAACGCCTTTTCAGTAAATTATATTTTATTTCATTGGAAACCAGACCTCTTCTTTAAAAAAAAGGTTCTAACGTCAATATTTATTTCATCACGTCTGTGTGCTACTACCTCAGCATCTGGTATTGATTCTTGAGCTGAAGTCGAAGGTTCAGTCGGACCGGCAATGTTCAGCTGATCATTATTACCACTTTTTTCCGTGTTGACCTCACTAATTCGTCATTTTTTTTTACCTCAAAGCTGAAAAATACACTGTTTTTTTTCGACATTTTCAACCTTTTACTGAAAAGACCTGGGTTTAATTGCAAGAATGAAAAAACAACAAAGAGAGGTAAAACTCAATGAAAAGACAAAAAACGAGACTGCGGCCAGTAGAGAGAAAAGATGAAAGACTAAAAAAACACGGATATTTCGCCTGTATACAAACGAGGCGTCCTCAGCACAAGAGAAACAAAGATAAAAATAAAAGAAAACACTAAACTAAAAACAAATTAAACCACCACCAATATTAATAAATACAATTGTTGCATCTGATCCACGTAGGGGAAAGAAGCAATTAGAGTTATTTCAATAAGAACATCAGAGCAACTGAGGACAAAATTAAAGAAATTGAAAGTAAGTTAGTTATTCTGTTGCGAAATAATCCTCTTGTTGGCTATTATTATTAAAGCACCTTTGCTATTGAAGCTATTATTGGTCATTACAAGAATGACCCCTTATTCCCATAGAGAAGGACCACCCACAAACAGGTGAGTTTCAAAAGATAACAGCTAGCTGAGATTGTTTTAAGGAGGGTGAAAAGTTGGACAGGAAATGGATTAATGATATGCTGGTAATTACAGGCCAAAATATCATCGAAAACGGTCAACTCATTAAGTTTAGATCAGTGATTAGCCACTACCGCTTATTCTGCAAGAAGTCATACTTCAATTTGAATTACTTGATTTTTGTTATACAAACAGAAACTAATCTTCTTTCGTTGATTTTATGAATAAAAGATTTGAGACAGTAAAATAGTGTGCTTCGCGCCACTATTTTACTGACTGGTTGAAAACGTTGGGGGTGAGATGTCTCTCTTGTTTTTTTATAGTTTTGGCATCCCCCGTTACTTTCATTTGAAAATGCTTGTTTTCTTTCCATTGGTATTATTTAACCACTTACTAGGCTATATCTATCATTTGTAATCATTACCACAACAAAAGAGAGAATAATGAGGACTTTTTTCCCAAGACTTGTTAAGGTTTTTGGTAAGGATAAAACCCCAATTACTCGTCTACGAGGGGTGTATCAAATACCATGTAGTTGTGGAAATTATTACATTGGTCGAACCCACCAAAATTTAGGAACAAGATTACAGCAACACAAAGAAAGTATTGAAAAAGCATTAAAGTCTAAAAGTAACTCCATATCTTTCGATTCAGCTTTAAGTAATCATATTTTTGAAAATCCAAACCATTATGTTCTATTTGACGAAACAATTCTAATTAGCAATGACCTAGGAATCAAACAAACTGTCCGCGAGGCAATCGAAATCAAACGAAACTTAAATAATAATACATCCCTAAATAGAGACTTGGGTGAATACACACTCAACCCTATGTACACAAAATTAATTATAGAAAATAATCTAATTCAAAATAAAACAAAAATAGGAACGAACAAAAACAAGCCCAATCCCAAAAGAACTATCAGATTAGCTGCAGAGAAAGCAAATATCAAACAGTTCGTGGTAACAAACTGTAGTAAGGAGCGACCCGGCTCAATAGTAACCAAAACTCTAAAAATTAAATTTTGATAACAATAGCAACATCAAAAGAATCGCATTTTAATGCTGATTTTAAATATATTAAATAGAAAAAAACTAATTTTTTTAGCTGAAAGTAAGGAGCGACATTAAAACTTAAAACGAACAGAAATTACTCCGTATATAAAATGGTTTGTCCCCTCCGCAATGCCTCGCTCTTTACGCTAAAGCTTTCAATTGTTTTAAAAAGCAGAATTGTGGCAAAGAGTCAAGTTTTTAATTGTTTTAAAAAGTAGAATTGTGACAAAGAATCAAACTTTAGCGTAAAGAGCGAGGGATTGCGGAGGAGACAAACCATTTTATATACGGAGTAATTTCTGTTCGTTTTAAGTTTTAATGTCGCTCCTTACTTTCAGCTAAAAAAATTAGTTTTCTTTATTTGATTTCTGAACGTTTTTGAATTAATGCATGTTTGGTTTTGGCTCTCCGTACATAAATTATTAAAATGAAATTTGTATACTAATTCTTTTTTTGGCTAAATGGCTTTCTCTTAGTTTTGATCAGACGATTTTGAAAATAAGGGGTGGAGAAGGAGGTTGCCCTCTAATTTTTTGGTTGCTTAAAAAGGCAACTAGAACTTTTAATTTTTAACGAACGTTTTTATTAGTAAAAATTATACGTAACTTATAAATTAGCAACTTACGTAACAAACTTTCATAATCTTATATTTTCATTATGTATACAAGGGGGTTTGTATCCTCGTTAATACCTCGCTCTTTACACTAAATCCTAAGTTTTGTCCCAATTCTTTAAGAATGACCCCTGAATCAGAAAGGCCGTAGAATAAATAGTTGAAATTACTAAAAATACTTTAGTATAAAGAGCGAGATATTTATCTCCTCCTAAATACCTCGCTCATTATGCTAAAGTATTTTTAGAACCCCTCATATGCGTTATAATCTCTGTTCGTTTTAAGTTTCAATGCTACTCCTTCCTTTCATTTGAAAAAACGTTTTCATGTTTATTTTTCATTGTTTTCTTATAGTAATGCTAGAAAATCATGCGCCCTTTTCCTTGAATTTTTCTTCCCCCATGACAGATTCCTCCAAGGAAAGATCCTCCAACATAGCCCCCTCTCCTCAGCCCCGCCCCCAAAACAAAATAAAATCCCCCTGAAAACGTCTGTACACTTCCCAATAACCATTACTATATGTAAACACTGGTCAAAGTTTGTAACTTGCAGCCCCTCCCCCAGGGATTGTGGGGAAATAAATCATCCCCAAATACATAGTTATTATGGTTTTCGACTATGCTGAACAAAATGGCTATCTCAAAATTTTGATCCGTTGACACTGGGAAAAAAAATGAGCGTTGGAGGGGGCCTAGATGCCCTCGAATTTTTTGGTCACTTAAAAAGGGCACTAGAACTTTTCATTTCCGTTAGAATGAGCCCTCTTGCGACATTTTAGGACCACTTGGTCGATACGATGACCCCTGGGAAAAAAAAAACAAAAAAAAACAAATAAACACGCACCCGTGATTTGTCTTCTGGCAAAAAATACAAAATTCCACATTTTTGTAGATAGGAGCTTGAAACCTCTACAATAGGGTTCTCTGATACGCTGAATCTGATGGTGTGATTTTCGTTAAGATTATATGACTTTTAGGGGGTGTTTCCCCCTATTTTCTTAAATAAGGCAAATATTCTCAGGCTCGTAACTTTTGATGGGTAATACTAAACTTGATGAAACTTATATATTTAAAATCAGTATTAAAATGTAGCTATTGATATCAAAATTCAACTTTTTAGAGTTTTGGTTACTATTGAGCCGGGTCGCTCCTCACTACAGTTCGTTACCACGAACTGTTTGATAAGTTTCATCAAGTTTAGTCTTACCCATCAAAAGTTACGAGCCTGTGAAAATTTCCTAAGAAATTTTCTCGCATAAAGAGCGAGGTATTTAGGAGGAGATAAATACCTTGCTCTTTATGCTAAAGTGTTTTTAGTAATTTCAACTATTTATTCTACGGCCTTTCTGATTCAGGGGTCATTCTTAAAGAATTGGGACAAAACATACGATTTAGTGTAAAGAGCGAGGTATTAACGAGGGTACAAACCCCCTCGTATACATAATAAAAATATAAGGTTATGAAAGTTTGTTACGTAAGTTAATTCTTAAGTTACGTATATTTTTTACTAATAAAAATGTTCGGTAAAAATTCAAAGTTCTAGTTGCCTTTTTAAGTAACCGAAAAAGTGGAGGGCAACTAGGCCTCCTTCTCCACCCCTTATTTCTCAAAATCGTCTGATCAAAACTAAGAGAAAGCCATTTAGCCAAAAAAAGAATTAATATACAAATTTCATTTTAATAATTTATGTGCGGAGAGCCAAAACCAAACATGCATTAATTCAAAAACGTTCTGAAATTAAATAAAAAAAAACTAATTTTTTTAGCTGAAAGTAAGGAGCGACATTAAAACTTAAAACGAACAGAAATTACTCCGTATATGAAATGAGTTGTCCCTTCCGCAATCCCTCGCCCTTTACGCTAAAGTTTGACTCTTTGCCACAATTCTACTTTTTAAAACAATTAAAAGCTTTAGCGTAAAGAGCGACGGATTGCGGAGGGGACAACTCATTTCATATACGGAGTAATTTCTGTTCGTTTTAAGTTTTAATGTCGCTCCTTACTTTCAGCTAAAAAAATTAGTTTTTTTTTTATTTAATCGCAATAAGAAATCATTCCAATTTTTAATAAATACAGTTAGTGAAATGAATGAACCTTTTTATCTTGTAAAATGTTAGCTTTTATCAGACAGTCTTGGCTGAACTTTTCGTTAAGAAGTAATGATGCCAAGGCTAATTTTAAAAAAATGGATTTTTAACTGAGAACTTTTATTGTAAGTGTTTTATTGTTTTTATTTTTTCTTTGCTGAAGACGGCCCTTAGATATAGGGCCGAAATATTCAAATAGGTTTTGTTGGTTCACTGTCTTGGGAAAAAAGTCCTCATTATTCTCTCTTTTGTTGTTGTATTATGGAAAGGCAGTGTGGTCTTCGTCATTATTTTTGTAATCATTACCGTGATTCTACTATTTTATGTCAAATTCCTATTCTTTTTCTCTGGTGGATTATATGTAAACTTTGGGTCATAAGATTTATAAGGGTTATAAAAGTTGTCTGAGGCAATATAAATATAAAATTGAGGTATTTCGTCAGTAAATTCAGTTACAAAGAATTTCTGAAAGAAAACGCTTATTGTGCAGGAAGTAACATAAAAAGAAAAAGAATGGTACGTTTCACTGACAGCTTCAACATTCTTTCAAAAATTCGTGAATTCATCCTTACGTAGGTGGGCAGTATTTTATCAGACTCGATGGGTGCTTAGGTGCATCTTAGAACATCACATTTGAATGCAAAAAGTAGGCCTTTTTGAGTGCTTTAAGCTAATCTTGAAAACCGTAAAACAGCCTAAGCTTCCCCTCCTCCCCAAATAGTAGCCTTGTTAGAAAAATATAAGTAACCTGCTTTAATTTGGGGCAAGCTCACCTTCACTCCCTTTAGTCTCGCGGAGTGGTATCCATGATCCTTTGGTTGAGCATCCTTCTTGTAATATTTGAAAGACCTTCGTACTTGTTAGCTGCTCTAGCACTCTTCTGCCAATATATCATAATCCTGCCAATGCTGAATGGTATAGAATGGTTCCTTCTCCTGGGCTTCACCAATGATGGTCATCTGTTCGACCCTTAGCATCAAGCAGTCTGTGGTTTTCTCCCACAATAATCGGTTAGCAGCTCAAACACCAGTCTTCTGGGACATCATAATCTTGTCACCTTGAATCGTGTGGACACTCCTCCTTTCTGCTGGACTTCACTGGGGCACTAAGAAAATATTCATGGGGTAGGGGACGCACCAGGATCCCTGGGCTAACCAGCAGAAAACTAATTCCGTGGAAAAACCGGTATTCTATGCCATTACTTACATAAACAGAATATATTTTTTCTTGGGGGGTTAATTCCCCTTAGGCCCCCCTCTTGGGTGTGCGCCTGTTGGGCTTCACAAAATGGTATGTAGAGGCTGTCTGTTTTTTTGCTCTTCAACGTATCCTGAAGCTGAAGTTGAGCGTCTTTTTTCAGAGGTTTTGACATGTTATTAAATAGAAAGACTATGGAAAACCAATGATATAGGAAGATTTGACACTCAGATATAGGTTTAGAAGACATTTATACAACTATCGTCCTTACTGTAAAGCCATTCAGCCAAAACGACAGAAGTACATATAAGATTAATTTGAGTTTCTATTGTATTCAAATTTATATAGATCTAGATTTAAATTTCCTAATAATGAGTGAAACCTCATTTTTTATGTGTATGTTTAACTGATCATAATACAAATAAGGATTAGGCTAGTTTATCTATAATCAAACAGTTCGTGGTAACGAACTGTAGTAAGGAGCGACCCGGCTCAATAGTAACCAAAACTCTAAAAAATGGAATTTTGATACCAATAGCTACATCAAAAGCATCGCACTTTAATGCTGATTTTAAATATATAATTTTCATCAAGTTTAGTGTTACACATCAAAAGTTACGAGCCTGAGAAAATTTGCCTTATTTTATAAAATAGGAGGAACAACCCCTAAAAGTCATAGAATCTTGACAAAAATCACACCATCAGATTCAGCGTATTAGAGAACCCTATTGTAGAAGTTTCGAGCTCCTATCTACAAAAATGGTCACGGATACGTGTTTAATGTGTTTGTTCGTTTCTTTTTTTCCCCTGGGGTGATCGTATCGACCCAGTGGCCCTAGAATCTTGCGAGAGGGCTCATTCTAATGGAAATGAAAAGTTCTAGTGCCCTTTTTAAGTGACCAAAAAAGCTGGACGACAACTAGGCCCCCACCCACGCTAATTATTTTTCCAAAGTCACAGAATCAAAATTCTGAGATAGCCATTTTATTCAGCGTAGTCGAAAAACCTTATAACTATGTCTTTGGGGACAATTTACTCCCCCACAGTCCCCGTGGGAGGGGCTACAAGTTACAAACTTTGACCAGTGCTTAAATATAGTAATGGTTATTTGGAAGTGTACAGACGTTTTTAGGGGGATTTTTTGGTTGGAGTAGGGGTTGAGAAGAGGGGGATATATTGGGGGAACTTTCCTTGGAGGAACTTGTCATGGGGGAAGAAAATTTCCATGAAGGGGGCACAGGATATTCTAGCATTATTTAAAAAAACAATAAAAAATAAATATGAAAAGTTTTTTCAACTGAAAGTAAGGAGCAGCATTAAAACTTAAAACTAACAGAAATTATTACCCATATGATAGGCTCAACTCCTCCTAATACCTCGTTCTTTACGCTAAAGTATTTTTTGTAATTTCAACTATTTATTCTACGGCTTTTGTGATTCAGGGGTCATTCTTAAGAAATTGAGACAAAATTTAAGCTTTAGTGCACAGAGCGAGATACTGACGAGGGGGTGAACCTCTTATATACGTAATAAAAACATGAGAATATAGAAGTTCGTTACGTAAGCTAATTTGTAAGTTATGTATATCTTTTACTAATAAAAATATTCTTAACCAAGAACTAAGAGCTCATATGGCACTTGTGACGAGGCAAGAAGAGCCAAGAGCTCATATGGTATGAGCTTTAACAAAATTCTAAGAATCAATAGATTGATTGAAAAGGAACATCAGAGGTTTAATGCCGGTAAGAGCTCTGAGTCACGATGTCCTTCTAAGATTATGAATACTTCATTTTTTCTAATTTTTCCTCTCCATTTAGCCCTTCAGATGGTCGAACCTGGGAAAACGACTTTATCAAGTCAATTTGTGCAGCTCCCTGACACGCCTACCAATTCTCATCGTCCTAGCACGTCCAGAAGCACCAAACTCACCAAATCATTGAACACCTCCCCCCAACTCCCCCAAAGAGAGCGAATCCAGTACGGTTACGTCAATCACGTATCAAGGACATTTGCTTATTCAATTCACCAAGCTCCATCCCGATTCCTCCACTCCAAGCGTTTTCAAGATTTCCGATTTCCCCCTCCAACTCCCCCCAATGTCAACAGATCTGGTCTTGATTAAATAATAGCTCTGAGACATCAAATCCTTCTAAATATCAAATTTCATTAAGATCCGGTCACCCGTTCTTAAGTTAAAAATACCTCAAGTTTTCTAATTTTTCCAAATTAACACCCCCAGCTCAGTACAGTACACCCCAGCACCCCAGTACAGTTACGTCAATCACGTATCAAGGACATTTGCTTATTCAATTCACCAAGATCCATCCCGATTCCTCCACTCCAAGCGTTTTCAAGATTTCCGATTTCCCCTCCAACTCCCCCCAATGTCAACAGATCTGGTCTTGATTAAATAATAGCTCTGAGACATCAAATCCTTCTAAATATCAAATTTCATTAAGATCCGGTCACCCGTTCTTAAGTTAAAAATACCTCAAGTTTTCTAATTTTTCCAAATTAACACCCCCAGCTCCTCCAAAGAGAACGGATCCTTTCCAATTGTATTAATCACGTATCTAGAACTTGTGCTTATTCTTCCCATCAAGTTTTATCCTGATCTCTCCACTCTAAGTGTTTTCCAAGATTTCTGTTTCCCTCCTCCAACCCCCTATGTCCTCGGATCCAATTCGAGTCGAAAATGGAGCACCTGAGACATAAAATCCTTCTATATATATCAAGTTTCATTGAGATCCGATCACCTATTCGTAAGAAAAAAATACCCCAATTTTCACGTTTTCCAAGATTTCCGGTTTCCCCCTCCAACTCCCCGCAATATCACAGGACCGGGTCGAAATTTAAAATTAAAGCTTTAAAGCACAAGATCCTTCTAAATATCAAATTTCATTAAGATCTGGTCACCTGTTCGTAAGTTACAAGTACGTCATTTTTCCGAATTACCCCCCCCCCCAAACTCCACCAAAGAGAGCAGATCCGGTCCGGTTATGTCATTCATGTATCTTAGACAGGCTTTTATTCTTTTCATCCAGCTTCATCCTGATTTCTCCGCTTTAAGTATTTTCTAAGATTTCCCGTCCCCCCCCCCCAATGACGCCGAATCCGGTTGAGATTTAGAATAAGAGATCTGAGTTACGAGGTCGTTCTAAATATGAAGTTTCATGAAGATCCGATCACTCCTTCGTAAGTTAAAAATACGTCATTTTTTCTAATTTTTCAGAATTAATCCCCCCCCCCAATAGAGCGGATCCGTTCAAATTATGTTAATCACGTGTCTAAGACTTCTGCTTATTTTTCCCACCAAGTTTCATCCCGATCCCTCCAATCTAAGCGTTTTCCATGATTTTAGGTTCTCCCACCCCAAACTCTCCCCAATGTTACCAGATCCGGTCGGGATGTAAAAGAAAGGCTTTGAGACACGATATCCATCTAAATATCAAATTTGATGGATTTAACCCCGTTCGTAAGTTAAAAATACTTCATTTTTTCTAATTTTTCAGAATTACCCCCCCCCCCCCGCACCAACTACCCCAAAGAGAGCGGGTTCGTTCCGGTTATGTCAATCATGTATCTAGGACTTGTGTTTTTTTTTCCACCTAGTTTCATCCCGATCCCTCCACTCTAAGTGTTTACCAATATTTCAGTTTCCCCCTCCCAACTCCCTCCCCCCTAATGTCACCAGATCCGGTCAGGATTTAAAATAACATCTCTGAGACATGTTATCCTTCCAAACATCAAATTTGATTAAGATCTGATCAACCGTTCGTAAGTTAAAATTACTTCATTTTTTCTATTTTTTTCCGAATCAACTGGCTTAATGAAACATATATTAATGACTACACTGATGGTGGTCACTCACACTCCCAAAACCAGTCTGCTGCATAGAATGTCATTTTTGGCTTTTTAATATGGTATTTTGATACCATAATACCATTTATGGTATTAATATGGTACTTTAATATGGTATTTTAGCTTTTTAATGGCTTTTTAAAGATCTTTTTGTGTTAGTAATATTAAATTTATACAATTGTTACAAGAATTTGCAGTCTTAAATTTTTTTACGTTATCTCTGACTCAAGCAGCATACCTCTGCAGGGCCGTGAAAGGTAAAGCAAAAAAAAGAGAGGTTCTAGATTCACTAACTTTTCCAAAATATCTTGTTAATACTCCTTTAGATGCAAGAAAATAAGCGAAAAGGTGGCGAGAAAAAAAATCGTTTTTATACATTTAAGAGGGCTAATTAGCTAGGGGCGTAATTTGCTGTGGGACAGGGTAGGAAACTGCCCCCTCCTGACCTCAGTTATCCCCCGAGACCTTAGTTGGCCTTTGGCTGAAATTTAGTTTTTGCAAAAAAATCTTGAAAAAATTTGCAAAAGTCCAAATTAAGATAAGCCTGCATAATTCAAGCATCCAGAGAAACTGGTTAGTTTTCTCTAGTATGTATTTACCCTTATGGTACTATTTGCTCATTCTTCATTTTTTACTGCCATTTTCACTGAATTTAAAAAAATTTGCTCCAACTTTCCTTCCCCCCAGGAGTTTCACGAAATTACGCCACTCCAATTACCCCCCAAAATTTTGTCCCTTCCTACAAATGTTCACGTTTTTTGCAGTTATTTTATAAACATTTTTCTTAGTCCAAACAAAATCATTGACCTAATAAAATAATACAATAACGGTTTTAAGTCCCATAAACTGGGGGGAGGGGCAAGGTATAGGAAAATTACTATTGCGATAATTTTTTTGTCAATTAAGTACATTAATACGAGTGTAAAAATTCAAAATAAATAAATTTAATGCAGATTTCCGAAAAGGGGGGGGGGAGCGCCCCTTGCTCAGGCCTAAACCGCCACTGCAATATTATCACTAAAATGTAATAAAATTGTCAAATGTCTTTATATCTGAACATGAAAAAAAACTCACGCATATGCTGGGCTTGTTCAAGCGTGAGGCCCCAGGCGATGCATACATTTACCCACCCCACCCTCTCCCTTTTGCCGGCCCTACTTTCCCCAGAAGTCAATTGAGTTTTCCAAATGAATCCAGGAGTCCAACGTTAACTAAATGGTTAAACTTAACCCTTGCACCTCGTGTACATCTTCAGTCAACAGATAGTTAAAGAGCCAAGCCGCTAATGAAGATTTATTCCCTCTAGACTTTTTTAACTGCTATTACGCATTCGTGACGTAATAGTCACGTTTTGGATAACAATTTTTTTCTCTCTCTGTCCAACTAGTTTCAAAGATTATGTCAGTTGGTATATCTTTTCTAATACATTAGATGCCAATCTTTCAATGTGAGAATCTGTATTATTCTGAAGATGATAAAGAGAAAGAATGAGGGAATATGGAACGTGGAATAAATTTGAAGGATAGTTATGGAAAGTTTATTGCCCCAGAAATCGGTGAGGGATTTTCACAGTATTTAACATTATGGTTTCACGAGTGCGTCAGCTATATTACTTCAAATCAGTGCTTCCACAACCCACAAATTTTTCTGGTTCCCTGTGAACCAGAGTGTGAACCCTGTGAACCAGAGTGTGAACCCTGTGAACCTCCCCAGAAGAAAATTGTGTTCTCCGGAATCTCCTTAAAAACATTTTCTGGGATTTCGGCAACGTCAGTTTTCTTTTAAGTAAATTGGAGGAAACCCTAGAAAATCGTACATAGTGGTAGCAGGGTTTTATTTTTATCCGGGAGGGGGGCTAAAGAAAAATTTGGAGGGGGTTTTACAAAAAAAAACTAATCATTATCATAGTTTCTGCGTGGAAATCCTTTCAGATCTATTTTCGTTACATTTGTACTAGTCAGACAAAAATTTCGGGGGACGGGGTTAACCGGATAATTCCCTTCTCTTTGATACGGCCATGAGCGGAAACACTGTTGGAATTGCCAGATGAAACCAATATGAACCAAAGGTCCCATCAACTGATACTGCATGTCATGCAGTTGCGAGACAAACAATACAAACAACACATCGTAAGAATTTGATTATGGGATTGGATAGAAATGAAGAATAATCTGTACTTTTTCTTAATCTAAATTAAATATTCACAAACATATTCACAATTTCCTTTGGATTCGGTCGCTCTGTCAGGTGCATATTATCGCAATTGAAATATACCATCTGTAAGTGACGCTGAAAATCATTGTTTAAATTAAAAGGTTCTTGATCTAGGAAGGGCTGGCTCACCATTGGGTAGTTGAAGTTGACCCTGTACCCAGGAATGCATTTTGGAGGAAAAATAATCTAGGAAATATATGAAATTATCGAGGGGTCGCAGAAACCTTGAGATTTCTAGGGGGCAGAGCATCAAAGGTGCGCATACCCCTACGTACGCATGTGCGTGAGATATTTTATGTTTTATAATGCTTATCATATCCGGCTTCATTATCAAACAGTTCCTGGTAAAGAACTGTAAGGAGTCACACGGGTCAACAGTAACCGAAACTCTAAAAATGGAATTTTGATATCAATAGGTATATTAAAGGAATTGGCTTAGTATGCTGATTCCAAATATATAACTTTCATTGAGGTTACGAGTCTGAGAAAATTTGCCTGATTTTTGAAAAAAGGAGAAACACCCCCTAAAAGTAAAAAAAAAATATTAAGGAAAATCACACATCAAATTCAGAGTAACCGAGAACCCTACTGTACGAGGTTTCAAAGTCTTGTCTGCCAAAATATTAGTTTTTTTTTGTAATTTTTTTTTCCAGGGGTGATCATATCAACACAATGGTCCTATAAAATCAAGAGAGGGCTGATCTAAATGGAAGTTAAGAGTTCTAGTTCCCCTTTTAAGTGACTGAAAAGATTCGAGGGCAACTAGCCCCGCTTCCATTCCCCTTTTTCCCGAAAATCGTCCCATAATTTTTTAGATTGGCATTTTTGTTTAGCATAGCTGAAAAGTCCCAAAACTATGCCTTTGGAGATGACGTGACCTCCCCCCTCATTCCCTTGGGATAGGTCTTTAAGGTAAAAATTTGCCCATTGTTTACGTATAGTATTTTTTATTGTAAAGTATACAGACTACTCGGGGGGGATTTTGTGCTTTGGGTGGGTTTCCACGAGGATAATTTTCTGTGTCGGGGGAAATTTTCGAGAATGAACGTTCCAGGGGATATTTTTCACTGAGGGGGGATTTGGAAGAATTCCTATACGAAATTATTTTTATTTATCTTACTCTCTCTTTGCCTACTCAATTTTTGAATGCGGAGATGTTCCGGGGGAAATCTTCTGCGTGTTTTGGATTTCTGGGAAATAATTTCCACGGAGAGGAGAATTTCCGGAGTGACAGGAAAAACGATCAGAACTTAGTCTTTTTCAAATGAAAGTAGGCCAAGGATAATTTTCAGGCTGAATAATCTGCAAGAAATCTTACGGGGGTATTTTACGAGGGAGAAGTTTTCCACGAAAGAGTTTTTCGTGAGGGGAGGGAATTTTTCTTGGAGGGTGAGCCGGATTTACTGGCATTATTTGAAAAATGATCAGGAATTTAAAAAAAAGGTTTTTTATGGTACTTATATGATGTACCCCCTACTGCTCAATTTATTCATGCAGTGAAGCACTATTATCCGGTTTCTTTCGCTAATTTCTTTCAATTTAGCGTGAGAAAAGACAAAGAGAAGTGACAGAATTGACGGAAAATATATAATTCGGGCTACGTATTTGTACATTAAGGGGGGAGGGGGGTAAATTATTTGGACAGTATGAAGTCAGAAAATAGTTCTTACTTCATAATATTAGAATAATTGTAGCTGACATATTTTGCATGCAGACCCGCTGTACTTAACCCCCACCCCACCCAAACTTGTTTCTAAAATATTACATTTTTATCGTACTTATATATATTTTTTTAGGATTGACCTAACTTCACTTCTTTAGCGGTAGGGGGTATATCACACAAGTACCGTTTTTACAAATAAAAATAAGGAGCAACATTAAAACTAAAAACGAACAGAAATTATTTCTAATTTGAAGGGGTTGCCCCCCTACTCAATACCTTCCTCTTTACGCTAAAGTTCGACTGTTAGTCCCATTTTTTTTTAGAACGACTCCTGAAACACAAGGGCCATTTAATTAGAAAAAGGAAGCTTTTTTGAAAGGGCTAAAAACTTTAGCTTAAAGATCAAGGTACTGAGGAGGGGCGCATTCGGTATATGAAGGAATCCTTCATATACCGAATAACTTCTGTTCGTTTTGAGTTTTAATGTTGCTTCTTATTTTCAGTTGAAAACTGTTTTTTGTTTATTATTTAAAATTCTTATTAATTCAGTTTATTTTACACACTCCTTATATGGCTACCATAGATTATGTGTTGAAAAGTCAGAACTGTATTTCAATTTATTCTCTTGCTGAAGCTGATAATTAAATACCTAATTTGTATAAGTATTTTTTACAATTTTTTCCTGGATTGCACAATCTTCTTTGAACTTTGAAATCAAATACGTGTGCGAAGTGCAGAATTTTTAGAAAATTGACAATTGACAGAAAAAAGAAAAAAAAAGTTATGATCAAGGTATTGTAAAGAGCGAACTGTAGTAAGGAGTGAGCCGGCTCAATAGTAACCGAAACTCTTTTGATACCATTATATATTTGATATCAATTTTGATACCAATACATACATCAAATGAATCAAATTTTTAAGCTGATTTTAAATATATAAGTTTAATCAAATTTGGTCTTACCCATCAAAAGTTACGAGCCTAAGAAATTTTCCTTATTTTCGAAAAAAAAGGGGAAACACCCCCTAAATGTCATAGAATCTTAATGAAAACACACCATCAAATTCAGCGTATCACAGAACCCTACTGTAGAAGTTTATAGCCCCTATCTGCAAAAATGTGGAATTTCGTATTTTTTGCCAGATCGTAGATGCGTGTTTATTTGTTTATATGTTTTTTTTTGTTGTTTTTTTTTCCCAGAGGTGATTGCATCGATCCACTGCTCCTAAAATATCTCGATAAGGCTCATTCTAACCGAAATTAAAAGTTCTAGTGCCGTTTTGTTCAGCATAGTCAACAAATTTAATAACTATGTCTTTGAGGACGACTTAATCCCCCACAGTCCCCGGGCAAAGGGCTTCAAGTTTTGAACTTTGCCAGTTATTTACATATAGTATTGATTATTTGGAAGTATACAGACGTTTTCAGGGGGGATTTTTTCTGATGGTGGGGAAGGAGCTACGTGAGAGGATCTTTCCATGGAGGAATTTATTATGGGGGAAGAAAATTTCCATGAAGGGGGCGCTGCATTCTCCAGCATCATTTAAAAAAAAATAAATAAAAAACAAGCTTTTTCAACTGAAAGTAAGGAGTAACGTTAAAACTCACAGCGAAGAGAAATTATCATGCATATGAGGGGGTTATTTCCCTACTCAATACCTTGCTCTTTACGCTAAAGGATTTTCAGTAATTTCAAAAGAGCTATTTATTCTAAATAAACCGCCTTTGTGCTTCAGGGATCATTCTTAAGGAATTGGATCAAAATTTGAACTTTAGTGTAAAGATCGAGGTATTGACGAGGGGGTGAACCCCATCATATACGTAATAAAAATATACAAATATAGAAGTTTATTGTGTAAGTTAATTTGTAAGTTACGTATATTTATTACTAATAAAAAAGTTCGTAAAATTAAATTAAAAGTTCTAGTGTTAAGTAACCAAAAAAATTGGAGGGCAATTAGGCCTCCTCCCTCGCCTCTTTTTCTCAGAATTGTCCGATCAAAACTTTGAGAAAGCCATTTAGCCAAAAAAAAAGTAAAATTGATATGCAAATTTTGTTTTAATTATTCATGTACGGTGAGCCAAAATCAAAACCTGTATGAATTCAAAAATGTTCAGAAATTAAATGAAAAAACAAGTTTTTTAACTGAAAGTAAGGAGCGACATTAAAACATAAAATGAACAGAAATTATTCCGTATATGAAAGGGGCTGTCCTCTCCTGAATGCCCCGCTCTTTACGCTAAAGTTGACTTTTTCTCACAACTCTACTTTTTAAAACAATAAAACACTTTAGTGTAAAGAGCAGGGCATTGAAGAGGGGACAGCCCCTTAGAAATTAAGCTGTATTTAAAGTCGTTTTTAAGGCGGAGAAAATTAAGCAACAAAAAACAAATGAAGGAATTCATTTAATCCACTTAAAACAATACAACATTGCAAAGCGCTTCAATGGGTAGGGGCAATTTCCCCCTATGTTCCCCCCCCCCTATGTTTTGCAAAATCTTTTTTGATATATTCATTGAAAATGCCTCTTTTCGGTATTTTATTGAAAAAAAATCGAAAAACAACAAAATTCCACCCCTAGATTTCAAAGAGTAAATTTGAACCCCTCCCTACATTTTTACGAATTGCCACCCTGCGCAACAGGATAGTACACCCCAAGGAAGAACAGAGCTCATCTGGGAGGAAAGGGCTACCAACATCAGGTAGGTTTGGTTCTATTGCAGGGCTTTTGGTTCTATTGGAAATAAACCATCGTGTAACTGAACCCAGTGCAACTAAACCCATGTGACTGAACCCCCATGCATCTGACCCCAGGTACAACTTAATCCTTGTTTAGATGAATCCCCTTGTACCTCAACCTCCATGCAGCTCAACCTTCGTGTACCTGACCCTTGTGCAAGTAAAACTTCGTGCAACAAACCCCTTTAAACTGAACTCTCGTGCAATTGAACCGCCGTGCAACTGAACCTTCGTTTGACTGAACCCTATGTGAACGAACCACGTGTAACTGAACCATCTTGCAACTCAACCCTCGTTTAACTGAACCTTCGTGCATCTCAACCCCACTTAACTGAACTGTCGTGCAACTGAGCCCCATTCAGCTGAACCCTAATGTAAATTATCCCCCGTGCAACTGAACCCCCGTTTAAAGAAAAGATTCATACCTATTATTTAATTTTAGTGATAGCTATTAATAATAAAAGTTTATTGCAGAAACAAATTTTTGGAATTTTGAAAAGAGCTAGATAAGTCCCCCCTTTTCTGTTTATTTCTTCAGTATTAATAGGACACTAAAATTTCGCAGAAAGTTGTTTAAAGCTATTTGGAAGCTAATATTTACATTTTTGTAGACATTATTGTACTTTTGTAGTTTCGTCACAGCAACATAATCATAGAATGCCTTACGCTACCAAAATGTGATTTTAGTGCCATTTCTGGAGTTTAAGGGCTTGAAAACATAAAATGTCTACCACTGAAATCTCCATGATCAACAAGAGCTAAGAGCTCATATGGCACTTGTGACGAGGCATGAAGAGCTAAGAGCCAAGAGATCATATGGTATGAGCTCTAACAAAATTCTATGAATCAATAGATTGATTTAAAAGGAAAATAAAAGGCTTAATGCCGGTCAGGATTTAAAATAAGAGCTCTGAGTCACGATGTCCTTCTAAATATCAAAATTCATTAAGATCCGATCACCCACTCGTATGTTATAAATACCTAATTTTTTCTAATTTTTCCAGATGGTCGAATCTGGGAAAACGACTTTATCAAGTCATTTTGTGCAGCTCCCTGACACGCCTACCAATTTTCTTCGTCCTAGCACGTCCAGAAGCACCAAACTCGCCAAATCACTAAACCCCTCCCCCAACTCCCCCAAAGAGAGCGAATCCAGTACGGTTCCGTCAATCACGTATCAAGGACATTTGCTTATTCTATCCACCAAGCTTCATCCCGATTCCTCCACTCAAAGTGTTTTCCAAGATTTCCCCCTCCAACTCCCCCCAATGTCAAAAGATCTGGTCGGGATTTGAAGTCAGAGCTCTGAGACATGAATTCCTTCTAAATATCAAATTTCATTAAGATCCGATCATCTATTCGTAAGATAAAAATACCCCAGTTTTCACGTTTTCCAAGAATTCCGGTTTCCCCCTCCAATCCCCCCAATGTCACAGGATCTGGTCGGAATTTAAAATTAGAGCTTTAAAGCACAAGATCCTTCTAAATATCAAATTTCATTAAGATCTGGTCACCCTTTCGTAAGTTACAAATACCTCAATTTTCAAAATTACCTCCCCCCCCAATTCCACAAAAGAGAGCAGATCCGGTCCGGTTATGTCAGTCACGTATCTTAGACAGGTTTCTACTCCTCCCATCTAGTTTCCTCCTGATCTCGCCGCTTTAAGTATTTTCTAAGATTTCCGGTCCCCCCAACTGCCCCCCCCCCCCAAATTACGCTTGATCCGGTTGAGATTTAAAATAAGAGATCTGAGTTACGAGGTCCATCTAAATATGAAGCTTCATGAAGATCCGATCACTCCTTCGTAAGTTAAAAATACGTCAATTTTTCTTATTTTTCAGAATTAACCCCCCCCCCCCCTAATAGAGCGGATCCGTTCCAATTATGTAAATCACGTATGTAAGACTTCTGCTTATTTTTCCCACCAAGTTTCATCCCAATCCCTCCAATCTAAGCGTTTTCCATGATTTTAGGCTCCCCCACCCCAACTTCCCCCAATGTCACCAGATCCGGTCAGGATTTAAAATAAGAGCTTTGAGACACGATATCCTTCTAAAGATCGAATTTCATTGAGATCCGATCACCCGTTAAAATACCTCATTTTTTCTAATTTTTCAGAATTAACCCCTATCCCAACTACCCCGAAGAGAGCGGATCCGTTCCGGTGATGTCAATCATGTATCTAGGACTTGTGCTTATTTTTCCTACCAAGTTTCATCCCGATCCCTCCACTCTCCAAGTTTTAGGTTTCCCCCTAAAACTTTTTAGAGTTTCGGTTACTATTGAGCCGCTCCCTACTACACAGTTCGTTATCACGAACTGTTTGATTCGTTACCACGAACTGTTTGATCCTCATCTAGAGATTCTACCTGTGACAAGTTTGAAAATCTGGGAAAATTCATAACGACTAAGATTTTTCTTCGTATATTTTTTTTTCCATTATTGGGACAAACCGTTCGTGGTAACAAACGACATAGCCCTGTAGCAACCGAGACTAAAAAAAAAAAGAAAAAAATTGTAACAATATATATCAAAAGAATTGGCTTTTTGTACATTTATTCCAAATAAATGAAATTCATTAAATTTAATGCTACCTGTTAAAGGTTACGAGCCTGATAAAATTTGCTTGATCTTCAGACAAGGGAGAAACACCACCAAAAACTTAGCAATCTAAATAATAAAAAGAAAACTCGCCGTCAGATCCAGCATGCCTGAGAACCCTATTTTATAGGTTTCAAGCTCTTTCCTTCAAAAATGTGGAATTTGTGTAGTCTTCGCCAGAAGAAAGATCGAATGAGTGTTTTATTTGTTTGTTTTTTGTTGATTTTTTTTCCCAGAGGTGGTTTTATTGAACCAATGCTCCAAGGAGATCGGAGAAGGGAATATCAAGAGCTCAATGTCCTTTTTAAAGCGCCCACTGGAATGGAGGACAACTAGCCCCCTTCCAACGCCCCTTTCCCCCAAAGACATATGATCAAAATTTTGTAGATAGCCATTCTATTCAGTATAGTTGAAATGTCCATTAACTATGCACTGGGGATGACAAGGTCCCACAGAGCCCCTGGGAAAAGGGCTGTAAGTTACGCTACTGCTGGCTGTTCAAATATAGTATTTGCTACTTACAGGGGGAGAGGGATGGGGATTTCCAGGCATGATTCGAAAGGCATTCAGAAATGAAATTTAAAAAAAAATCAACTGAAAGTAAGGAGCAACATTAAAAACTTAAAACCAACAGAAATTATTCTGTATTTTGAGAAATGCTATCCTTTCTTTACCTTCAATTTTTGCGCTAAAGTTTGTCTATTGGTAACAATTATTTAAGAAAGCTGCTCAAACGCAAGGGCCGTTGAATTTGAGTGAGAAGTTTTTCTAAAGAACTTTGAGGGTTTAGCGTAAAGAGCAAAGGCTAAGGAAGGGTTAGCCTCCCTTCATGTCCGGAATAATTTCTACTCGTTTTAAGCTTTAATTCTTTTCCTTACTTTCAGTCGTAAAAGCCTTTTTTTTCTTTTTTTTTTTTTAATTAATCAATATCCCAGATTCGCCATTCTTGGAAATTTTTAATAGCGTCTGCATCTTTAAGATAGTATTTCTTATCAGTTCAAAATGACTGCTAAATTCTGTTTTCATCTCTGTTTGAGAATCCATCAAAAGATAACTTTTGTTTGTTAATGGCTTTAAGGTAACATCAAGTATTAAAGTAGTCAAAGGTTCTAAGGTAATGTTAATTTTTTATGAATTCCTGATTTTGTTTTTATTATTGTTTTAATTTTTTTTATTATACTTTTTTTCCTTTTGTTGAACATTCAAAGACAGTCGAAAAGACAGGCAAAAATTTGAAAAAAGTGAAGTATTTGAACTCGGTCATTAACTCCTGAGTCCTTGCAGGAAGAGAGGAGGAACCATCTATTTCAATCAGTCATTTACTGTCATGTGGTGGCGCAGTGGGTTGGATTTCAGTTTATTAATACGGGAACCAGAGATCAAACCAGGTTGTAGTTATAAACTGCAGGGCGTCTTAGTCAAAGTCTTAGTGAAGAAGGGCCGTTAATCTGATGCAATACTATCATTAACTATAACGTGTATCGTGGTTAAGTGAATGGAAGTTTTACATGTTCAATAGTTTCAGTTTTCTAAACACAGCAAAAAAATACAATTTTTTACGATAAGCAAAGTAGGAATAAACAAGAACGAAAAAAAAACTGCTTAACCAGCCAAAACAAAAGAAAAATTGCAAATATTTTGACCGAAAGTTCCGATGAACCGTCCTCAGTAGAAAAAGAATAATAACTTTTTTAATGGCTGTGAATTTGCCAAGTTGTTCTGTTGTACTACATTTTTCCATATTGTCTTGTTTCACCAAAGCGATATCAAAAGGTATATAAGGACAGTACATCACATAAGATAAACTTGAAATCCAGCAATACCATCCTCCAAGCAAGGCCATATTAAGGGGGGAAAGGTTAGGTTTGAACCCCCCCCCCCCCCATCATAATTTTGTCTGACTAGTAAAAGTGTAACAAAAATTAATATAAAACAATTTTTGATGCATTTTTAAAGTTTTTTTATAAGCCCCCCCACCCAAAAAAATGTTTTTGTACCCCCCCTCACCCCCCCGAAGAAGAATCCTGGATATGGAACTGCCCCCCCCCCCCTATTCCCAGGTCAACTCCTAAATCTTAGAGTGTCTTCATTATTCTTCAAAAAAATACATAAGCTGATTGTTAGACCACTTCCTATTTTCTATGTGATTATTAACAGTGTAAAGAAGCTCAATGTCTTCAAAAATATATTACAATGAAAAAAAAACATAATCTGAGGAGAAGATTGCAATATTAAAGTACGCCTTGTATATAAATCATACAAATATGATTAAATCTGCATCCAGTCCTGGGGCCCCCAATTCTAGTCCTTAGAATATGTTTATAATTACTTATATACACTTTAGCTTAAAAAAATGTATATGCCTATATATACAGTGAACCCTCCTTCCGTCGAGTGTGCAGCCATTCGTGAGGGCAGAAGAGCCAATTATTGCTGTCTTAATAGATTGAAGAATTAAAAAAAAATATTTTGACTTAACAACTTTTAAGTTGTTAATTTTAATTAACAAATTAAATTATATTATATAGATATAATATTTTCATAAAACAGCATAAAATTTTCACACAAATTATCATTGTTACTATTATTATTATTATTGTTATTACTATTTTATTAATATTATTTGTTACTCTTATTATTATCGTTTTTTTTATCATTGTTACTATGGGTATACTCATAAAACTGAGTTAAGACGTAGGTGATAAACATACATTGCCTCCGTGCCAAAATAGCCGCAGGGCTATTGGTACCCCTTTGGTGTAGTAGCTCGAGAAAAAGGGCTTGACTACCTTTTTTTCTCTCTTTGTAAAAAGCTTTCCTTGGTAGTTTCAAAATAACCGCCATTGTTTTCCACCATCCCGAGAGCCACACCCTCTCAGTTATACAGACTCAGAGAGTATGGGTAACTTATAAGAGTGGAAAATGGCGTTAGTGTCGGTAAAAATAAACATCAACGTCATCTAGCGTTTGGCGACGCTTGGTATTTTTTCAAGTTTTCTAATCGTTTATCTGCCAAGAACTCAGATCAAATACTTAGCACTACACTAATTTTACCAACAACACATATTAAATTAATTATTCTTATTTTTGCACTGAAGAATGTCAAATGATGTTGAGGTTATTTTTTCGACACCAGCGCCAGTTTCTACTTGTGCGAGTTACCCATATAATTTGGACTGACTTGGGTAGGCGAGACTTGAGGGAGAGTCACCAACCACCTGCCAGCCACCATCTTAAAGTGGTACTTGGCCATTAGAGCCAGTACTAACAAGAGAACGTCTTTCTCCCACCTCGGATTGCTCCTGAAGGGATTTTTTCTTGCACCACATTCAGTACTTCAGATTTCCAGAGGAATTGATTCTTCACGCACGATTTTGGCACACATTACTAGCTTCAATCCATCTAGTTCTGCTACTGTAGTCCGCGAAATACCCTATCTCATGGTCTGAATTGAACAGGGTGCCAAGTGCTGTACGATGACTGAAATTCGCAGTAACAAGCAGGCCTCTATATGTGTCTACTACTCTTAGAATAACCATGAGAAGGTTGTCGTCACTACCCCCTAGCAACGCAGTATTAAGATGGAGGTTATTTCCAGCTTTTAAAAATTAAAACCTTTATTTTTTGATGAAAGGCATTTCGTCACTAAACGCACGTCCCCCTCTCTCATTTTTGGTTTTTGCCTTAGTTGTCAGGCAATCCTAAAGAAACAACAATGATCGGTCTTACTTACTTGAATAGGGTTGGGAGTGACAGACAATCCCTTTAAAATCCCCATAGAGGTTTCCCAAAATGGAAGGGGAAGAGTAAGCCTGCAGGGTTTAGCAGGGGGGGGACTAAAATTAAGACTGTTTCTTTGCCTGAAAACTGTTGTTAATTTTTTTGCAACTGTCACACAATTTTCTGCTCTTTGTATGTACTTAATTTTCTCGAGTTGAGCAAAGGGAGAGGTTGAAGGTCTGCTCTTCCCTGTTGTCATTGTTTAATCCCTTAGGTAATAAATCAAACTATTATGTCCTCACTAAAAGCAAAATAGACTAGAGGGGATTATGTAACAGCACACGTGTTTGAATATATAGTAGATGAGACAATTCAGTTATATTCTATTTTCAATAAGTAAATTTTATTTTCTTACTGTTTTACTTACTCTGATTTTTTTTGTTTAATATGTATCCAATGTTACTTATATTATTATTGTTCTACTGTGTGAATTATATACTGTTAAGGACAGTAAGTAAAATTTTACATCCAAAGTAGATACTAAGACAGGACAGTCCCTCCAGACTCGCGTCCTCGTGAAATCTCGATCTCTTTACTATCTTATAGAAAATCTAACTTAATTAGAATGTAGTTCGCCTGTTATCTTTTTGTTTAAATTCGGTCCATCCAGGTATAATCCATTGCAGACAACTGATTTAGAATGGTGATTTCCAAAGAAAAAAAATACTACCTGAAAGTGCCATTTTGTTTATTTGTTGTTTATTTTTGCATTGTTTATGTAAAAAAGTAAGAAGTTTGTGGAATCTTTCACAATTTTTTTTTATAAGGAATCGAATTTTTATGTTTTTTTCCTTTTGTTGTTATAGTTGCCATCAACACGCGAAGAGCTACGGCGACGTTTTGTACCACCTGACGGAGGATATGGATGGTTTATTGTTTTCGGTGCATTTTTTGCGCAATTCTGGATTACCGGACTGATTAGATCATTTGGGGTGTTATTGCTTGAAATTTTTGTATTATTTGAAGGATCGTCAATCACACTAGGAGCATGGATACCAGCCATTTTAGCTACATTCACACTCACAATGTGTAAGTTTCCTACTCAACTCTTACAAAGCTAAATTGCAAATCCTTTCTCTCGTCAAAAGCGAGCTCTAAACGATTCAAAAGAAGAAGACAAACCTGTCCTATATTTAAATTATTGCACTCCTAAGTTCCAGTCCGTCTTAAGTTTATTAATATCTGAAAAACTGGGATTTTCTGAAATTTTTCTTTCTGTTGCTTCAAAACTGTATGGGAAAATCTAAAGGAGAAGAGGTGATGTTGGGTAATGAGAAGATTGATCAAGTGGACAACTTCACTTTACTTTAGTAGCATTATTAGTAAAGACAATGGGTGCAGTGAATATGTTAAAAGTAGAATAGGCAAGGCCCAGGGTGTTTCTTCACAGATGAAAAAAAAATCTAGAAGAATGACAGTGGTTAAGCATGATTCTGAAGCCTGGATGCTCCTAATCCGGAGGAATATTTGTTAGATGTTTTCCAGAGAAATTGCCTATGGATTGCTTTTGGTGCCGACTGACCATATTTCAAACAGTAGACTGTACGAAAAGTATTGTTCAATCTTGCTTTCTAGGGCTATAATGAGAGAAATTGAGATGTCTATGACACGTTCTGTGGATGATAGATTGACAAAGATAGCCCCTGTCGACTAACTGTCAAGGCCAAACGAAAAGTGGGGCATCCCCAAATGGGATGGGAGGATGTCATAAGGAAAGATTTGACGGAAATGAAAACTTCTTGGAAGGGTATACATTTAAGTTATTGCCCAGTGGGGGCAGAAAACATTTCCCGGCCTGTTTAATCTATATCCCTTCTACAGCTGTGAATATCAGTTTTAGAATTTATGATTTAGCTATCTTAACTTTGTTCATGATATTTCATTCAAAGAAAAACAACAATAAAATACAAATTAAAAACAAAATAACAAGCTGAATATAACAAGACGCTGTAATAAAGGTAAGATAACGAAAGAACGCTACATAATTTCAAGTGCATAGCTTAAAGAGATTGGGCCTAGCCAGAGGGATGGAAGCTGCTTCCTCTTTCCAGATATTTGACGTTCGTACAAGAAAATATACAGGCCAAAAATGAAAAAAATCCTCAAAATAGGAAACAAAAGAGCACTCCTTCAGTTCTGGGCGTCTCAGAAACATGTTTCTTTGCGCCCTTCTCCTCTGCAAAATAAGTTATCTACATAGCAGCATACATAAAAAACAGGCACGTTCCCAAGATTGTTTTTTTCGGGGCTGTGGGTCCAATGATAAAAAGAAAGTAAGCACCAAAAATAAAAAGAAGTAGTTTATTTGTCAATTGGCGTAAGAAGTGCCAAGAAATACAAAAAAAAGGATTTAAGAGTACTGGGCCCCATGGCCCTATGGGTACGACCCTGTTAAGAAAAAATGTCATTGCCATGAACTGTCACTGCCATGGCTAATGAACTGCATTTTTTTTCTATTTTTCCAGTATTTACTCTAATATTTACAATAACTCAATGACAGGACAATTTGATTAATTGCTTTTTTTTATCAACCTTCGATTGATCATTTAAAGCAGTGTTGCCAACTTATATTTCATTCATATTTTATGTAGGGGGAGGGGTCCATTTTTATTCTTCAAAATCAAGAGGGAGAGCTTTATTTTCTGTGAAAATATCAAAATGTCAAAAAATTCTATTTTTTGCGAAAAGAAAATTAAATTTAGGAGTACTGGGCCCCATGGCCCCAGGGGTACGTCCCTGTTGAGAAAAAATGTCCTAGCCATCTAAGTACTTTTAACTTTTAACAGTCCCATCTGTCCAGTTTATTTGAAATGATTATAGCTTGACCAAATCTTTTTATATTTCAGCTCCTATAACTGGTGCGCTCTGTGAAAGATTTTCCGAAAGGGTGGTTATGTTTATCGGATCTGTTCTTTGCTGCATTGGATTTATTTTGAGCTGTTTCGTAACTAGAATTGAGCATCTACTTGTCACAGTTGGGGTTATTTCAGGTGAGCATATTGTAACTTTAATAGTGCGAAATATCTAACCAAAGAAAACAAACATTTTACAAGACCTTAAAGCCGTGATTAAGTGAACTGATGGAACTCAAAAATCCCATGTTAAAATTTAAAATTTATATTTAAAAAGTACCCAAGTATTCATTGGCAGAAGATACCGCTTTTAATATCAGGCCGTAGCTTCTTGAACATGCTACCAAATGTTTGCTAGGATTTTGCTCTATTTCTCTAATGGCTTAGAAATCTTAGAAAATGGCTAGTTCTTTTTCACAAGTGTACTCTGTGAAGGATGTTGCTTTTAGAACAAAATCGGTACTATCATGAGCGGAAGACAATAATCTGTAAGATGATTGCAACCATTTTTCGATGTATTTTCCTGTTTTCGAACAGTCCCATAGAATATTTTCAGCTACCTAAAATTTTTACAAGTTTTTTGCCAGTAAGAATAGTTTCAGATTCCCGACAACACCCCTATAGACCATATTGACAAGCTGGTATAATTAACCTGATATTTTCGCCAATTAATAAGTGCTATTTGAAGGGTTTTTGACAATCGACGGTCTCTAGAGAATTGAGAGACAGAAGGCTACCCTAACTTCAATTTTGAACCTCGATGTTTTCAAGTTCACTTAATCACGGCCTTAACACCAATTCTTGACTTGGCTGTTGGTTTCAAGAAGAAGTATTAGCTGCTGTAAAATTGACATTATTTTACAAATTGACAGTATTTGACATATTTCATTTGATATCAAATTTAATTTAAATTGAATACTACTGGAAGAAATTTAGTCGGCTTTGAACAATAGAGCCTCGTCTTGGTTGACTGTCATTCACCCAACCAGCAGAATTTTTGGAGGTGGATGAGTTTTGGCACGTTGGCTGCTATTGGACAGCCTTCGAAAATTTTGAAGGCTATAGCTGGCTGTCCAAGCAAAGCCGGCCCTGCTGCTGGGAGGGTGAGTGATATCAATCAAGATGAGATTAGCTGTTACATTTTTGAATTACCAGTAGTCCTATATTATTTTCTGATCTTTAGACCACAGCATATGATGCTTCTTCATGAAAGTTGACGTAAACTTTAAAGGGGTTTGAAAATTTTTGGGAATGTCTGTTGGATCTTCGATGATACAATATGCAAAAATATACATTAAAAAGTATTACTGCCATTAATAGTATGTTGTCAGGTGCTTCCACTAAAGAAGTAGAAATTTTCAAAGAAAATTGGACAATTTATACGATTGATCTGAAGTGTTAAACGATTAGTCTTGGTTAGCTTGGGAAAATATTAAAGTCTAGGGAGATTAGTTTACCTTAAGCTGGTGGCCCTACTAGGAACCTTACGGTTTAAAAATACCCACGTGAC
Source organism: Artemia franciscana (assembly GCF_032884065.1). Taxonomy (NCBI): domain Eukaryota; kingdom Metazoa; phylum Arthropoda; class Branchiopoda; order Anostraca; family Artemiidae; genus Artemia; species Artemia franciscana. The sequence goes on along the minus strand of NC_088880.1, from coordinate 24,260,102 downwards.
GTCCGAATTTAAGATACTAGGGAGGCGCAAAACGTCTGGTGTTGCTGCAAGAAGTAATAGTAGCAGTCCGTCCGGGAGTAGTGGCGTAATTTCTTAAAATACTGGGGGGGGGGCACATTTGGAGCCATTTTCCCAAATCAAGTGAAAATGAAAATGAATACTGAAAAATGAACCATATAGTACCATAAAGACAAAGACATACTAAAGAAAACTCACCTATTTCTGTGGATGCTTCAATTATGTAGGCTTAGCTTAGTTTTGAAAAGGTTTTTGAAGAAACCAAATCTCAATTGGAGGATGAACTAAGGCATTGGTTGCAAAATGGGATCTGGTGGGAGGGGGGAAGTTGTCCCCCTGCTCCATAGCAAATTACGCTCCTAGCCAAGAGCATAAATTTGCACATTTAAATACCCGAACAAAGACACATGCAGCCACTCAGGGTCAAACAAGGTTGCAAGACCCTCGATGCTGCTGGGAATTTTTCTGTTCAGCCCTACCGCCAGTTTGCACAAAAAGCAACCCAATCAATGGCTGAACCCAAAGAATACGCGTAACTTACAGGAGTGAAAATCGGTGCTTCTGTCGACAGAAAAAGCATCAATACCATCTAGTGTATAATATTTTATGGCCTTTTTTTGTGCAAAAGTTAAATAAAGTTAATAAAATTATTGTAACTGGGATTTTAAGTGTATTTATAAGTGACGAATATCAATTTCTGACAAAAGCCCAATCAAGAAGCTTGAAAAGGTGCCAAGAAATGACATTCAGACGGCATATCACGGTCCTTGCATTCGCAATTCGTAGGGAGAAAAATTTCAACTTTTTTATGAAAGGATACGCGATTTTAAAAAATCGATTTGTATGGAATTTTGGATATTTTAAGCATTCCTTAGATTTACACGGCGTTATCTTTTTGGCAATATATGATGACAAAATTTCTAAGTTTTTCCAGCTTGCACCATTGGGCACAACTTGGAAAATATTCTATAGAAGAAACCTTAGTTAAACTTTGTCGAAAACGTCACACACGATACGTATGCTCAAAGACTGCAATATTTATATTAGCAATCCTTTCACAGAGTAATCTAAGTAGATAGTTCTGAGAAGACTCATCAGACCGATTTCCACATGTTTCATTAGAATCTAAACTCGTTCCTGATTGGTAATTATCTTTAGCTGACTATTCATAATCCATTTACATGCTTCGTAACGTATGCTATACAACACAAGGGATAATGTGAAACCACAATAAGAATCTGGTCACTCCAGAAAATAAAAACCAGTAATGCCATCTTTTAAAACTAATCTTTTTAAACAAATTATGAGAAGGTGGGAAATCCTCGGATACCTACTTAAGATAGGACTAAGGGATATTTATACTGTAATTGTCAAAGAGATACATGAAAATTATCTTTAAGAGCAATTCATAATGACACTTTACTAACAACTAGATTCGGCCTGTTCGAAAATTCCCTTATTACCTATTTTATTTATTACCTTTACTATTATATTACTATATATTACTATTACTTATTTATTATGACCTATGATTAACATGAGACTCCAGATACATCTTGTAACCTTTCCATTAAAAAATATTTTAATAGCTTCTTTTTTATCTGGGCTACTCGCGTAATTTCCAACCATTCTGATTAAAATGTCTAGATCTATTGAATCCTAGATCTAGATCTGAAATCTCTAGATCTATTGAATTCTAGATCTAGATCTGAAATCTCTAGATCTATTGCCATTTGAAGCTGTAAAATGCCAGGTGTCATAAGAAAGGAGGCCTCCTGATCTGCTTTGAACAATATAAAAATCCCTAGAACCCATGATTTACGATTAAATGAGCCCTTTATTAACTTCTTATGACCATCCGTTTCGTAAGAAGACCCTTAAGGAAAAAGAAAAAACTCATAGTCAAAACAATACGCCAAAACAATAAGTCATATTCAAAATATAGTACGCCTGGCAAAGAGCATTGTCTCTTCCATATATTTTTCTCCGGAGAGTCATTATAATGTAAACTGTGGTTTTGGGATCTGAACGAGGTATGGGCCTAATATCCTGGTACACCATTATATCAAAATTTATTATTGATGCATAATTTGATATCCTTACTTCTGAGGCTAGAGTAACCATCCCCCTCCCCTGAAGTCACATTTGTGGACCTTAAATAGATATTTTCATATTTTCATCTGATCTTATATATGACTATGACAAACTTCATAGCTAGTGTTCCTCCGATATTTCGAAGGAGTTTATGACTGCTCTTTGATTGGTTTTGGCCTGAAAGGACACTAGAGCTTAGAGTTTGCGATCAATCGATATGAATGCTTTCCCAAACTTCTGCGACTACTTGTGTTGAGCTCCTAAGTCTTCATTTAATTCATCCCTTTTTGGTACTTATTTAGAAGATGACCATCACAGTAATGCCCTACCCCGCGGAATAAAAGCTAGCTTACCAGCCAATGAGATCATTTGATACTAAAATCAGCACACTAGGAAGATCGAGGTCACTAGTATATATGGGAAAACACAAGAGAAAATTTTTCTGGAAGGTACAACCTCTACTCCGAGAACCCGAAATCGAATTTTGTCAAAAGTTTAAATTCATTTTATGAATCAAACATCAAAGCCTGTCTAACCCAAAAAGAGGTGGAAACGAAGACGGTGGAAACGAAGATTCTGGTGGACCCCCCCCCCCAAAAAAAATGAAATTTTCAAAGCTGAAAAATTACCTTCGCGTCTTATGCCCAATTTAAACTGGATGCGCCATCTAAATAATTAGGGTACGGGCATTAGCGGAATACTTTCATGGTTTTGGATTCCAAAACATCCTGACCCAGAACCGAAGGATTGATTTTTAGAAAGAACCAGCAATAAACACAGCTAGGGATCGTTTCATTATTATTATTATTGATCATTTTTATTTGGAACCCACCTTCAGTAAAAAAAAACAACGATGCCATCTATCTTTCTTAAGAATATTTTAAAAAGAGTACTTCTAAAAATGTGGACAACAATCCTCAGAATTTCAAATTTTTTGTCCTTAAAACCATTCCAGAGCAAAAAAAAGCTTGATGAAATTTTTAAAAGACTATTATTAATTTTGCTAAACTAGAACATAATCTCTTCAGATAAAATGTTTGCTATAGTAAGTTCCAAGATCATACAGACTAAAAATAACAAAAACCAAATAAGAGAGGACTAACAAGGAAAATTCTTCACCAGCAAAGAAACAAAAAATCGAAGATACTTGGAAAGGAGCCTTGCCGAGCCAGCTTCAATACAAGCAATGCAATTTTTAAATGCCCATTTCCCCATCCCAAAATGAGACACAAAAACTTCTGAGTCAACTTTTTGCATCTTATTTAAAGGGCTAAACTTTCATTTTGTATTTTTATTTACTGTTCAATAGTTCTAATTCATTTCCACATTGGCTTTTTGCTTACGCATGTCGTCAAAATTTTCTTCCTTCGAAACCTATTTCATTAAAATGTATAGAAGAATTGTATCTAAATAAGACTTTCAAAGACATTAATTGCCAATATTTTCAATGTTACATGAAAAGCGCAATGTGTAGTGCTATGTTACGTGTAAAGTCCTTACGTTTCAGTGAAATCCAAATAACTCCCTTGCCTCTTAGGAGGCTTCAAGAGGGGGCCTCAATTTGTGGCAGTTTCTATTTCTGGTAAGTTTAACTTCACGTTCATTTTAATTTCGATCCGCAATTTGTTTTATATCTTCATTGACTGTACTTTCTGTTCATTCTAAGTCTGAATTTTCTACGGATTAAATTCTGCTTGTTTTAATTTTTCATATCACTCTTTAGTTTTTGCTGAAATACTCCATCTGTCAATTCGACTTAATTTTTATTCATATAAAAAAAAATAGTTTTATGCTACATTAATCGTAGAAATGAAATTTGAAATGGTGTTTATTAAATTGTTAACAATAGCAAAATAACACTGATGAAACTTATTTTGCCATAGACTAAATTTTCCAAGATCCAAGATCATACAGACCAAAAATAACAAAAACCAGATAAGATAGGACAAACAAGGAAAATTCTCCACCAGCAAAGAAACAAAAATAACCGAAGGAGCCTTAGAAAGGAACTTGGAAAGGAGCCTTGCAGACTCACCTTCAATACAAGCAATGCATTAATTAAATACCCATTTCCCCTCCCAAAATGAGACACAAAAACTTCTGAGTCAACTTTTTGCATCTTATTTAAAGGGCTAAACTTTTATTTTGTATTTTATTTACTGTTCAATAGTTCTAATTCGTTTCCATATTGGCTTTTTGCTTACGCATGTCGTCACAATTTTCTTCCTTCGAAACTTATTTCATTAAAATTCATAGAAGAATTGTATCTAAATAAAACTTTCAAAAACATTAATTGCCAATATTTTCAATGTTACATGAAAAGTGTTAATTGTAGTGCTATGTTACGTGTTAAGTCCTTAAGTTGCATGAAATGTAAATAACTCTCTTACCTCTTAGGAGGCTTCAAGAGGGGCCTCAATTTGTGGCAGTTTCTATTTCTGGTAAATTCAACTTCACGCTCATTTTAATTTCGATTCGCAATTTGTTTTATATCTTCATTGACAGTACTTTCGGTTCATTCAAAGTCTGAATTTTTTACGGATTAAATTCTGCTTGTTTTAATTTTTCATAGTTTTTCTCTTTAGTTTTTGCTGATTACTTCTCTTTAGTTTTTGCTGATTATTTCTCTTTAGTTTTTGCTGAAAGACTCCATCTGTCAATTCAACTTAATTTTATTCACATAAAAAAATAGTTCTATGCTACATTAATCGTAGAAAGAAATTTCAAATGGTGTTTATTGAATTGTTAACATTGGCAAAATAACACTGATGAAACTTATTTTGCCATAGACTAAATTTAATCATTTATTTATTTCTAGATAATTATAAACTAAATATCCCAAAATAATCCCAGACTTTTCTAACCTGAAAAAAGTGCTAGGTAAATTTGCATCTAACGTTTAACTTCAGCTTAAAGAGGCGTATAGCACGTGACAACCGTCACCTATTTGACATTTGTTGGAGATTTTCCAACTTCAACGTGCGTACTTGTAATATCAATAACATTTGTAACAAAAGCACATACTGGCTAGTCTCCTGCATATGTGGATAGACATACGGAATATTTAAAATATAAATAAAATGAAATGACGAATAAATACCATAGAAAGTTGAGTGCGAATATGAGACAAACAAAGATAAACAAACAAGTAGTAAACAAACAAAGTAAACAAACAAAAATAACTGAATATTAATGTGCGGGCAAATTAGTAGTGCAAATTTGCAAGAGTTTAAGGGGGAGGTTTTTTTCGATATTTGGCAATGAAGATAAAAAAAATATTTTAAAAAGCAGATTATTAAAAGTTAGTATTTTTTTGTGATTATACAAAACAAGTATTTTTAAATCTAAAGTTGGGGAGGGGAGACCCCAATTTGTATTCGGGTCAGAATGATAAAAAAAAACAATCGAGTCAAAGTATCATTTGGTAGTCTGCTAACCCTCGATTAAATATTTTCCAGGTCTCGGAGCTGGTCTTTCCTTACTTCCTGGGGTTTTAATCACATCTCGCTACTTTAAAACAAAAAGAGCACTAGCCAACGGGATTTGTGTATCAGGAACTGCTTGTGGTGGTTTAATCATGCCTCGGGTTATCCAGCTATTAGTCGCAGAGTTTGGTCTTCGCGGCACTTTTCTCCTTCTTGGCGGTGGAATATTACAAGTATGTATATCAGCAGCGCTTTTGAGGCCGACAGAAGTGCATCAAAGAATTGTTGAAATTGACGAGAAAAGGAAAAAGCTAAACGGAGAAAAAAAAGTTACAACAAATGGGGAAATGAAAGAGGTTGCTGTTGAAATGAACGATACAAAAAAGGAAAGTGGTGAAAAGAATACTGGGTTAGTAGAATTTGATTTAGGCACTGGAGACAAATTAGCTGAGACATCTGCTGAATTAACAGAGACCGAAGGGAAGGGAAGCAAAAAGAAATTTTGTCTCCAGATTATAGATTGGAGTTTACTGAAAAGTCCTAGTTTTCTATTGTGCTCAACCACAGTAGGTCTTATGGCAATGTGCAACCCCCATTTTCTGTATTACATGCCAAGCTATGTGACAGAGAAAGGGATAGTGACCAAAAGCGAAGCTGCCACACTAGTCTCGATTGGTGCAGCTATTGATATGTTTGGAAGAATAGGCAGCGGATGGCTAGCTGATCGGAACTTTATTCCTTTAGGGAAGATGTATGCGCTTTGGTGAGTTTTTTTTTTATACTGAAAAATAGAATGTCAAGAATGAAGAGGTCCAATTTATGTCTGGCCGGTTTTTATTAAGATTTTCTAGATTTTTACCTAACCCATGATATTGGCAAACAATAAATTATCTAATAGAGCCAACTCAAAGGCTACTTATTATTCAAATATGCTTTACAATCCAACCAAGACACCAATAAGACAAAAATAAGGAGGGGAAAAAAACGAAAAAATCATGATAGCTTAGAGTAGGAGAGGGAAGAGGGAGGCTACCAAAGCATGGCAAACTCACAATAAAATAATTTTGAAAAAAAAAACAATAGGAGATACCTGTTATCAAGGGTAAATACACTATTCATATTTTTAAATATATTATCAAAGCTTTTGAATATATTATTATATTTACCGTTAAAAATAACGTTCAACAGTGTTACATGTAACACCGTTGAACAGGCTTTTCAAAGAAATCATTCGAGGATGTCCTAATTGAAGCAATACCATCTTAAAAATGGTAAAGTTCCTTCCAAGTCATATATTACGTTGATTTTTTCCCTTGTCTCTATTTATAGCCAAATTTCTGTTTATATGTTTTTTACCTCAATTGCCACTTTAAAATATGGTAGGCCATTTACGGTAGATATTAAACGGGACTCTGTCTACAGAGTCCCGTGTTCATGTGGAAAATTTTACATTGGAAGGACCCATCAACAACTAGGGGAACGATTGCATTCACACAAAATTTCAATAGATAAGTCCCTGAGATTTGGAAATAAAAATGGCAACTTTGATTCGGCTCTGGCCCAGCATATATACGAAAATCCTGACCATTTAGTTCTTTTTGAAGAGGCAACTTTAATATCTACCGTAAGTGGTCTACTGCAATCTTTTAAAGAGGCAATTGAGATCAAAAATACATATAAACAGAAATTTGGCTATAAATAGAGACACGGAAGATATTTCCTTAAGCCCAATTTATGACAATTTAATATTAAAAGACTATCAATATTTTCGCCCAGTCTAATTTAAGACAGCCTGTCCGCATATCAAACAGTTCGTGGTAACGAACTGTAGTAAGGAGCGAACCGGCTCAATAGTAACCAGAACTCTAAAAAATGGAATTTTAATACCAATAGCTACATCAAAAGAATCGCAATTTAATGCTGATTTTAAATATATAAGGTTTCATCAAGTTTAGTCTTACCCATCAAAAGTTACGAGCCTGAGAAAATTGCCTTATGTTAGAAAATAGGGGGAAACACTCCCTAAAAGTCATAGAATCTTAACGAAAATCACACCATCAGATTCAGCGTATCAGAGAACCCTATTGTAGAAGTTTCAAGCTCCTATCTACAAAAATGTGGAATTTTGTATTTTTTGCCAGAAGGCAGATCACGGATGCGTGTTTATTTGTTTGTTTTTTGTTTTTTTATTGTTTTTTTTCCAGGGGTGATCGCATCGATCCAGTGGTCCTAGAATGTTGCGAGAGGGCTCATTCTAACGGAAATGAAAAGTTCTAGTGCCATTTTTAAGTGACTAAAAATTGGAGGGCACCTAGGCCCCCTCCCACGCTAATTATTTTCCCAAAGTCACGGATCAAAATTTTGAGATAGCCATTTTATTCAGCATAGTCGAAAAATCTTATAACTATGTCTTTGGGGACCACTTACTCCCCCACAGTCCCCGTGGGAGGGGCTACAAATTACAAACTTTGACCAGTGCTTACATATAGTAATGGTTATTGGGAAGTGTACAGACGTTTTCAGGGGGATTTTTTGTTTGGGGGGAGGGGTTGAGAAGAGGGGGATATGTTTGGGGAACTTTCCATCGAGGAATTTGTCGTGGGAAGAAAATTTCTGTGAAGCGAGCGCAGGACTTTCTAGCATTATTTAAAAAAAAAACACAATGAAAAAATAAATATGAAAAAGTTTTTTCAACTGGAAGTAAGGAGCAGCATTAAAAATTAAAACGAACAGAAATTATTACGCATATGAGGGGCTCACCTCCTCCTAATACTTCGCTCTTTACGCTAAAGCATTTCTTGTAATTTCAACTATTTATTCAACGGCTTTTATGATTCAGGGGTCATTCTTAATGAATTGGGACAAAATTTAAGCTTTAGTGTAAAGAGCGAGGTACTGACGAGGGGGTGAACCCCTCATATATGTAATGAAAACATGAGAATACTAAAGTTCGTTACGTGAGCTAATTTATAAGTTACGTATATCTTTTACTAACAAAAACATTCGCCAAAAATTAAAAGTTCTAGTTTCCTTTTTAAGTTAAAAAATCGGGCAACTAGGCTTCCTCCCCCACTCCTTTTTTCTCAAAATCATTCGATCAAAACTATGAGAAAGCCATTTAGCAAAAAAAAAAAAAAATGCAAATTTGGTTTTAACTATTCCTCTGCGGAGAGCCAAAATTTAAAACATGCATTGATTCAAAAACGTTCAGAAATTAAATAAAAAAAAACAGGTTTTTTTAACTGAAAGTAAGGAGCGACATTAAAACTTAAAACGAACAGAAATTACTTCGTATATGAAAGGGGTTTTCCCCTCCGCAATCCCTCGCTCTTAGAATTGTGAATTATCAATTCTTAGAATTGAAATTAGAATTGTGGCAAAGAGTCTAACTTTAGCGTAAAGAGCGAGGTACTGCGGAGGGAGTAAACCCTTTCATATACAAAGTAATTTCTGTTCGTTTTAAGTTTTAATGTCGCTCCTTACTTTCAGTTAAAAAAAAACTTGTTTTTTTTATTTAATCTAATGAAAACCGAAATTGTAGACAGGCAAAATCGGTTGCAAGGCAAAGCATATTTATTCAATCCAATTGGTAACTCCTCTTTCGTTGATCTCAAGTTGGCTTTTGTCTTTTGATTCAGTGTCTTTTCTCCTCTTGTAGAGTTCACTTAAGAAGGTTAGATTTTGGTGTTGTTGTTGTTGTTTTTTTCCTGTTTCTTATATTTTTTATTGAGCTCCGATGATGACTTGGCGGAGGTCCTTGTCGAAATATTTGCTTGATTTTCATCTTCACATTTTGCTACTGGCTGACAAAATCCTCGTTTTTTCACCTATTTAATTTTTCTCTCTTCATTTATTATTTCTTTTCTTGTTTTCATACGTAAATAAACTTAATCTATCCGACTGCTTTTGTAGATAGAACAAAAGCGTAGATACAAGTAGATATTCCAAATTTGGCTATAATTATTGTAATTTAGAACAAATTGCTATAATTATATTTACTATAAGGACACTATACTTCCTTGAATTTGTATCAAATTAGGTGCACACTGCCTAATTTGCTGCTGAAAAGTTAACAAGAAGTTGCATAAAGGAGGGGTAGCAGAGCAAGTTTTTCCCTAGATAGTTCTGCACCAAGTCACGACTTAGTATATCTTTTGAACGGGATCAGAACTTGGATAGTATTTGCAGTTATTATCCATAACAGTGAAGTTCTCAACCTATCCGAAATTTCAATAAGATATATATCCTATGGACAAATTTTGAATTTTGCCAGTGTTGTCAATCGGAAGAGGGTTTATTTGAATTTCTCCCAGCCTCCACCCAAGATTTTTTGCCCCTCTAGATTTTAAAAAATACCCTTTTTAGTGTGTTCATTGGTTGGTATGTTCTGATCGAAAAGAAAATTATCCCCTCCCTGCCATGATTATGAAGAAAATGTTTGCCATCCCCTAATTTGCTTGAGTATACGCCACTGGTTTCGCCGTGGGTCAACTTTATAATTTTACTGCTAAAAGATGAGCAAAAGATAAGCTCTTATTACTTTGGTAGTAAAGAGAAATACATAGTATGGAGCAAATCACAGTCAATGGAGGCCGCAATAAAAAAACAACAACAAAAATAAACGGGTTTTTGAAGAAACTCCAAGGTGACAAATATTTTTCATTGCAGTACTACTTTGAAAATAGTAACTTTCATCCTAATTAAATTAACAGTAATTTGCTGCACTGAGATTTTTTTTTTTTTAATCTCAAAGAGCTAGAAACTCCTGAAATGTGAAGACAAACTGATCATAAATAGAGGTGTCTTGCATGAATAGACGGTAACACTGTCAAACCCATAGAAAGATTCTCCTTTTTGGAGCATTCTATCAAAAGTTTTCTATTTATCTTTCGGAGATAAGATTTTGTCGTAGGGGTCAGGAAACCGTAGCACGTCTTCAGCACTTTTAGATCTTAGTCTAAACTCAATTTGAAACCGGTACCTTCTTGATTAAAGTCCTCTCTGTCATAGATTATAAAAATCTATTTCAGTTCACATATCATAGACTCAGTGGCCTCAGTTGAGGGCAGAACACTTGCTCTCTTTTAGAATTGGAAAAATTCGGCTTTTCTACTTAATCTGGTGTTTTCCTTGAAAAATGGCTCTTTTACTTTCATTTAAAAATGAAAACAAAACTAAAGTACCCCCTCCCTAGAGTCCCCCAAAATTCTGTGAATTTACGCCACTTTATATGGTCTAGTTCAGAGCAAAAACTGTCTTTTTTTCAAAATCAAAATTATAATCAGCTTTACAATATGTAATGACACATTCATCAATTCAACCTCAGGGCCACGCGTTAAGGAAAAGAACCAGAGGCTAGGTCCTTACCAATCTCACGATAGACCAAGACCAGTGAAAAAAAGATAAAATAAAAGCAGGTTAAGATCAAAATGTTGCTCCTACAGCATAATGGACATATGGAGAAAAATCACAGAGTAAACAGGCAAGAGACAAAAAAATTCTAATTGAAATGATCCCTTATGATTTTGGGATCTCATGTCTCTATATCAGTTTGAGGAGCTACTACAGGAACTGCTAACGATGGCTGATTTAACTTATAAATACATCGAAAAGAGTTATTTCCCTGTATAGTAGAAAAGAGCTAACCCAAATGGTCTTTTCTTTTTTTGAGATCTGTTACGAGCGAGCAGTTTAAAAATTCTATGTTTAAACTATGAATTCTAATGAATTCATTAGACTAATAATTAATTTAATTAATAAATAATTAATATTATATAAACTAAATCAGCCGGTAAAATTGACCAGGCAGCTGGTGAATAACTGCCGGTTTGGCAGTTTAATAATTAAATAATTAATAAATGAATAATTGATAAATTAATAAATAATTAATTAATAATTCATTCTTTAAACTAATGAATTCTAAAAATTTCATTTAAAAATGAAAAATCAATTAATTGTGAGCCTAAATCTTCAAAAATATTACTTATTGTTAGCTTCTTTTACTATTATTTGAGCAGAGTAGTCTGAGTAGTTTAATATTATTTCAGCACAGTCATTTAATATTTTGTATCAGCAGAGTACATTAAATCAAAGTACTGAATAAGGAAAAAAAATCCCCTCTTATACAGGGTTGTTCCCGAGTTTTAATATCAATCTTTTATGATGCTATTGAACCCCTTTTGGCAGTGCTCTTTTAGGAAATCATTCGATAAAATGAAATTTCTTAGCAAATTAAACAAATTAGCATCATTATTTTGAAAATAAACTTAATCTGTTAAGACCAGAGCACTTTGAATGAGAATATGTTCTTTATGACTTTTGAACATGTGGATTTGTTTAGTAAAAATTAAGCTTCTTCTCGGTTATCTATTCTATGTGCCCAGCACGCACACACCCAAGCTCAATAGTCAGGATAAAATGTGCAGGGCTAGATGTTCTCCCTATGATAAAACCATGAATCTGAGCAAAAAAAGCCTTTTTTTTATAGAAAAGACAGGATATTACATGCGGAACTCTGTTTTTAATTTACAAATTTGACAACTTCATTTAGATTCCAAGTAAAAAGATTTTTTTACTTTTGTTTTAATAAGCAATGACAAACTTTTAGTGAAACTGGTCAAGGAATGGAAAAATAAAATGCCTCTTACTCGCTGTCAAAATTCAACTTGCTGGGGATTAAAAATTGTTTTATTTTCTACTTGTTTTGATGAAACACTAGAAAGGTCTTCGAGACATTGTTTACGTTTTAAAATTCTTTGACAATAAAAAAGCAACGTTATGTGAGACTGATGAAAAAATCCCGTTGAATCCTTCTGACCTTTAACCATCAAGTTTAAGCGTTATCTCTGAAGCGATCTAGCATCAACTGTTCTAGCAAATATCATATTTGCTAGAATATAGAAATATAGAATATAGAAATATTCTAGCAAATATCATATTTGCTAGAATATAGAAATATAGAATATAGAAATATTCTAGCAAATATCATATTTGCTAGAATATAGAAATATAGAATATAGAAATATTCTAGCAAATATCATATTTGCTAGAATATAGAAATATAGAATATAGAAATATTCTAGCAAATATCATATTTGCTAGAATATAGAAATATAGAATATAGAAATATTCTAGCAAATATCATATTTGCTAGAATATAGAAATATAGAATATAGAAATATTCTAGCAAATATCATATTTGCTAGAATATAGAAATATAGAATATAGAAATATTCTAGCAAATATCATATTTGCTAGAATATAGAAATATTCTAGCAAATATCATATTTGCTAGAATATAGAAATATAGAATATAGAAATATTCTAGCAAATATCATATTTGCTAGAATATAGAAATATAGAATATAGAAATATTCTAGCAAATATCATATTTGCTAGAATATAGAAATATAGAATATAGAAATATTCTAGCAAATATCATATTTGCTAGAATATAGAAATATAGAATATAGAAATATTCTAGCAAATATCATATTTGCTAGAATATAGAAATATAGAATATAGAAATATTCTAGCAAATATCATATTTTTTGACAGAGAATATAGCAAATTTAAATAGAAGCAACGATTTTGTAAGTGTAACGTTTTCGTCGTATTTGTCCTTTCCAAAATTGATTCAATGTCAAAATGAGAGAAGTAGATGGATTCAATAACCTCGTTTCCACCCTCTTATATTAAGATTACAACTTCTATTTGAAGCATAAACCGTCTTAGAAACGTCTATACTTAAACCCAAGTAACATTGTTTACAACTATTTTCAATGCCCACTCTACATTCTGTCATCCAGACTTATCCTCTTATGATCAGAAACTACCACCCGTCATTCCCTACACAGAGGAGAATGGGTTAATATTACCTCCCAAAGGATTAACGCCAAGTAGAGGCGTCACAAGCCAAAATCCGGGGGGGGGGGATTGGGTTTCACCAGCTGCCTGGTCAATTTTACCGACTGATTTAGTTTATATTGTGAATAAAGTTGCTTCATTTTTATTTTTTTTTTGTACCGAATGAGACTTGTCTTCTTTCATTGATTTTACATCATATATTTCCATAAGCCTATAAATCCTAATAACAAAGTTTACATAGGTGTTGCCCAATAACAAAGTAAAACAGTGGTGCGTAGCAGCGCTATTGTATCGGCTCAAACTTTTTACCGACTAGCTGAAAACATTGGGAGGGGTCACCTCCCTCCCAACTCATGGTTGACACCCCTGATCCCAAGGATGTCCTCTTAAAGAAAAATTGGAAAAATAATCTAAATTTAATTTAGTTAGTTTTAGATATTTTGGAAAAATATTTCTCTTATCTTCGGTGTTTATAACATCGAACAAGTTGCTTCTACATTTACAACTGAAAACGATATTAAAAAAATAAATACATAAAGAGGATCGGAACTTATAGAGGAACAATCGTTCATTTTTTTTTAAGGGGATAGAATACTAAATTGGTGGAAAACAAGTCAAAAATAGGGGACGCTAAAAAATTATTGTCGACACAGCGATAATTGAGAACATTTAATGCCATCATTAACGTATAATGTATCAGTTTCGGTCGGCTTTGATGCCAGACGGAAGCCTTTTCTTGCAGGGGGTAGAGGTTTCATAAGAGACAGTCTGAGCCTTAGTACATTCCACAGGGTGATAAAGTGGGAGTTTAGTTAACGATAATCAATATAATTAATTATTATTAACATACAAATTAATAAGAAGTAATAATAAATAACATAAAAAATACAATCATATTTTGAATGGTTAAATTATATGATCCCTGCGAAAAATCCAATTTCATGATAAGCATATAGCCGTAAATTACACAAAAAAGGAAAGATGATTAAATCAATGGGTTCACCGGGTTCCTTCTTTTAAAAAATGATCTAAAATTGTTTAGAAAGTAGAAAATTATCCCTTTTGCAAAGATTTTTAACCATATTTAAACACATTTTTTTCAGTCCGAAAAAAAAAATGAATAGCGAATTTCAAAATGTAATTCAGTAAATTAAATACAGATCAAACTCAGCTATTGAATAACAAAATTAGCATCATGTCGTTGAAAAACTAAAATTTTAGAACTAAAAGTTTTACTTTTAGTCCAGAAACATAATTAAATTTAATGGTGCAATGAATTAAACTGTTTAACGGATCAGATTAATTGCTTAATGAATGAATTAAAAACATTTAATGAATAAATTTAGTTGCTTAATAAGTTGAATGAAATAAAATGCAAATATTTCGATAGAGGTCTCTGTTCACTCATTTTTAGTGCAAAAAGAGGACAAATTTTTACATACCAAAAGCTCGCAAAGAGAAGATAATTCTAATATGGGCAGTTATTTCGCATTCCAGCTTTAGTAAATACAAATGTGTGAATAAGTGTTTTTACTTAAATAGTTATGCAATTACATAAGAGCTGGTCTACTGCCCAGGTCTACTATATCTACAAACAAACGAAAGTTTATTTTTTTCTTAACAAACCCAACACAAAAGTACAATTTGTGTAATATAGTGGGTATTTATAACATACATGTCATTATTGTGTAATATACGCACAAATACAAACATATTTTTATTGAACTAAACATAAATACAAACGTTAAGACAGCAAGTCAATTCAAAGAGAATTGTTGAAAAGGCACGAACTCGAAATAAAAAACTAGCCATATATATATATATATATATATATATATATATATATATATATATATATATATATATATATATATATATATATATATATATATATATATATATATATATATATATATATATATATATATATATATATATATATATATATTATTTATTGTATGTATTTCATAAATGCATAATGCACACACGTATATTTTCCGAGTTAAAAAAAGAAAAATGCTGCTGAAAGTCAGACAATAGATAAGCCCAAATTTAAACAGATCTAAAAATTCTATTTTGAATAATGTTTATTTTCCAATCGTGGCAGTGCTATTTGTTCTAAAGGATTTATAGGAGCACCCAAAAGAGATGGGGATTTATGTACATCTAGACATTCAGGGACGAGGGGTGTCAAAGTAATTTCCTTTGCCTCTTTAAAGGATCCCATTCTCTATACATACTTTACGAGTCCTTAAGCATTAAGATGAGAAATGACCTTAAATTGCTCAAAATTTTCTTCCAAATTTTAAATCCAAAAGAACTTGCAACACACAAGGATTAAAACATGCAATAAAACAACTAATCAAACATGGAATCATGGAAATGAAAATAATGTGATATTTCTCAGTCGCGTTTCAAAATTATCACGGAATTAGCTAGACTGAGCGGTGTGGTTTTAAGACGTGTTTTTTTCAGAAACGTGTTTGTGACCTATTTCCTAAATTTCCGAGAAAACAAGTCATGTATGCTTATTGTATTTATAAATTTTTTATTCAATATATAGTTCCCTTAAAGAAAAAATGCAATATATATGAGAAATAGATTTTAAATCCAAAAGAAATTGTAATTGGATATTAACTATTATAAAGGAATGAAAAATATATCTTGATTCGACGTAAAAGAGGCTACATTTTTTTATTTAATATATAGTTCCCCTGCACCCCCCACCCGAAAAAAATGCAATATATATGAAAAATAGATTTTAAATCCAAAAGAAATTGTAATTGGATATTAACTACTATAAAGGAATGAAAAATATATCTTGATTCGACGTAAAAGAGGCTACATAGCCAAAAACAGCAAAAACAGAACGAGCTTGTGACATTAGAATTAAAGAGAGAAAAAAAAAGCATATTCGATGCTTCAGATATGTAGAAAAATGTAACATTTACAAAAAAGATCGGGCGTGCTATGCCAAAAATTGCAAAAAAAATCCAATATTAAATAGCAAAAAGTATTAATGCAAAATTAACAGTTACTTGATATATCTTCACGAGGACTACAACTCAGCTGCTTAGTTCAGAAAAGATATCTGATATTTCTCGGAACACTTAGACATACATTTCACTCCCCGTCTTCCCAAAAAAGCGAGTATTATCGACTGGTTCAACCTAACCTGTTTTATAAATAAATTTTCACCAATGCGTGCTATGTTCTCTTTTTTCACTGGCAGATAAAGTTGTAAATTTAAGCTTCCGATATGAAAATAGTTGTTATCACGTATACGCCTAAAAATATATTCTATTTACAAGTAATCATTTTCTGAAAATAGTAAAAAAAATAAATAAAAAAAAAAAAAAAAAACTATTATTCTTCAAGGTTCATTTCTGTGAAATATTCCACCTTTCCAATTAGTGAAGGCAACCCCCAATCCAAAAAGGAAATAAAACAATAGCACAGAATAAGATATTTTTCGTCGCCGAACCACATTCTAAGACGCAGTACGTCTTGAATGTCTTATGGCCGTGGTGAAGGAGCAACACATTTATCTTTTTTTTAGAGATATCACGTCTGAAAAAAAAATTCTTGTCAAAAAGCTTACACGTTCCTTAGGATTTATTCCAAAATAATACGCGTCCCTAAAACAGTTTTATTCTCTATTTTCTGACTTCCACTCAATACTGATAGTTTTGAAGTGCCCTAAGAAAGAAAATTAGTGTTTTACCACTTTGCCCCAGTACTTAAACGCCAACACAATCTATGTCATTCAAAAAATGTACAACGTTACTTTGGCTAAAAAATAATGCCTATTAATTATTTCCTATACATTTGATGGTTAAAATGGTAAAGTTATTGTTTATAACACTCTTTATATAATTAATTGTTTAGGCAGTATGTCTTGGCCGTCTTCAATGTTGACATAATTTGTTTTTTAAGCCGCTCCGGAGATCTACAGTGACAAAGGCACATCTCTTAAGATTTCCTAGAGTCTGTTTTAATATTTTTTTTTTTTTACACCTATTGAGTTGAAAGGCGAGGAGGCTACCAGCCTCCATACCTACATACAGGAGAAGGGAAGAATGCTAGAATCCCCAGGATTTGTCTGAAAGATACTATTTTCTAGATAGAGACAGAATATTATCTAAAATTTAATCTCATGAGTTTTATTTCCTATGAAAAACGTTTTTATTTATCTTGTGAAAACGTTGGCTGCTTTTGGCCTGAGCCCACATGCCAGTGGTCTCAATTGGGGGTTTAAACAAATGTCTTAATTTTTTTTTCAGCCATTTCTCATTAAAAAACTAAAATGAAATACGCCCAATGGCGTATTCAGATTTTTTTTTTTTTTTTTTTGGGGGGGGGGGAGATTACAAAGATACATATTGCAAAACGCATCAAAATTTATTTATAAGTATTTTGTTATGATTTTACGCGCCGGACAAAAATTTCGGAGGAAAGGGGGTTCAAATCCGTACTCCCTCCCTGGATAGGGCCTTGCTCCCTCTATTTCCGTGAATTTATGCTACTCTCCCCTGGATGCATCACTGGTCACTTGTAAGAAAAAAAGATTCTGGTGTAAAAATATTGAACTTTTTTCTAGTATTGGCACTCAAGCATTAATTCTCAAACATGATGCAAAAATCAGCATTAAAAAGTACTATCAAAATGTTTTCAAAATAAATTTTGCATGTTTTTAAATAATTGCTGCTAAATTGAAAAGCCATAATTTTACTGTCTAAAAACCACTATTCCAACACAATCTACACTAATTACAAATGAATATCATTAGTATTAATAGTTACTATATTTCCAGATTTTACGAAACACAACGTGTTATCTTTTTTTAAGCATAAACAATGATAATATTCATATCTAAGTCACGTTTTAAAATCAGTAATAATCAAAATTAGCCTACAAAAACGAAGATACAATATAGCCTATAATATATAAACAAATATTCAATGGAATGCTACATAAGTCACAATGAACTTTGAAAAAAAAAATGAAATTTGTACAACGAATGACATAACGACAGATCTGCAAATCAGGTCGTAATTTTGGTCTTTGCCTTTTTTTTGTGTTAATCATTTAACATAGCGTAGGTTTAAAGATCCACCCAAAAAAGGCGTCAATGATCCAAATTACAAACGATCACCATGCACATTTTTAGAAGAAACCCCTTTTGAATAACATATTGACATTTTCTATCCCATTACCACGCAAACTGAGATTCCACGATTTTTTGTTTCTAAGTTATAGTCCGTCCCACTAACTCTAACCATTGGAGATTCATCTCCAATGGTAAATTTGTCTTCTAACCCAGGGTAGGACCGGGATATTTGTCTTGCCAACGGACAAGTCCCTCAAATTCACTTGAATTGAATTCAGTGTTGGCCGTGAGGAGTGTGTGTAGAGAGTAAAGGGTGACTGAGAAATGAAGGGGGTCAACTAGGCCAAAAGCTTCTACCAACACACAGGAGAATTCGCACCATGTGTACACAGAGCACCCGGTATTAGTCAAGAGCCCCCCCCCCCCCGAAGAAATTTGACTTAAAAACGTTTGTTTTAAGTCATATATATATATATATATATATATATATATATATATATATATATATATATATATATATATATATATATATATATATATATATATATATATATAGCAGGTGTGTCATACTTTTTCAAAATGAAATCCTGCAATGGTTCTAAACATGTAGAATTGGAGATACGATTTAAAAACCCTTCACCTACCTAGATTCATAAAAATACCCTTTTTTGGTACTTTTATCAAAATATACTTTTTTGGCATTCCCATTAAAAACTGAAAAAAGACCTAAAAAGTCCCCCCCCACGGATTTTGTAAAATAAGTTGTAGCCTATAAAGAGAACTTGAATCCATTTCAATAAGAACCTAGTCAAATTGACCGATGAAGGAACTTACAAAGCGCTAATAAGCTTTACCTCAATGGGGCCATTTCAAGAAAATAGGGGGAGGGGGTCTAGATACGTTTATCAAAATCAAGGGGCCCGGTTTTACTTTTTTTTTAAATGGAAATACCAAAGTAAAATTTAAGAATTTTAGGGGAATAAAGTCAGTAGCACCCCCCCCCCCCCCGCAGCAGCATTAACTTATGCTGAGAATTAAGTTGCAATAAAAATTACACTATCTTTAATTGAAATCCAAATTCTAATAAATTCAAACTTTTTAAATTTCCCTAGTTCTAGGGGGTTATTCTATGGTATCACTGGCAGTATAATCAGTCAGCCGAATAGGAGCAGTAACTGCCTGCTTTAAGTTTTTACTATTTTTGACGTTATTTTTTCTTTTTTTCTGTTTTTTTTTATTATAAATTTTGCTTGCTATTTTGTCATACGCCGTCTTCAAATTCCCACCCTTTTTGTTTTATTTTTTTCCCATAATACAAGACGTTACTGGCTTTTCCTCCGATAGAATACTGACGTTTATGATAATTTAAAAAATAAAACTGATGGAATAATAGATTAGCCAACTGATTAAAACTTTAGTTTATATTAAACTTTGATAGAAATTTTAACTTACTGATTGATTAGAAATTAAAATAACTGATTTCATTGAACTAAATTTTATTTATTTCTTCACGGAATCATGGAAGATCCCGTTTTTGGCTAAGTCAAATCTAAAATCAAATGAGAATTTGTATTGTCATTTCCCCTCCTTTGTTTTTGTAATATAAGGATACCCTTTTTCAAGTATAGCCTACTATTACTGCTTTCAGCTAATTGGTTTGTTTGTTTATATTTGCTAATTTCAAAGGCAAATTTTAGGGAGGGAGCCAATATGGCAAGGGCGCCAATAATTAACCAAATTAGCAAGTCTGTTTTCTAAAAAAGGTAATAAAAGAGAGAAAAAATGAGGGCACCAGAAAAATCTTGTCTCCTCCCCCCTCCTGGATCCACCCCTGGCTAATGTTATAGAATAGCAAAACTAAACAAGTTCTTTGCCAGTTGAATAACGAACACTAATAAGAATAAAAATGAATAAAATAACAAACGACAATAAAATTAATGAGTAATAATCGTAGTACGAATAAGATATATATATATATATATATATATATATATATATATATATATATATATATATATATATATATATATATATATATATATATATATATATATATATATATATATATATATATATATATATATATATATATATATATATATATATATATATACATATATATATTTATATATATATATAAAATTCTATTAAGAATTAAATTGGAATTTAAAATTTTATGATATTAAACTTTGATACAACAAAATGACTTTTTTTCGTTTACAAAAGAAGAAAAAAACATCATGCAAGAGACAGTTATGTCTCTTAAGAAGGCCATTGCGGTCCTAAACATCATTTATATATTTGCAATGGTCCATCCTATTTTAAGAAGAAGATATTAAAAGACTAAGAAGAAATTTAGGTTATCATTTCATTTTAAATATTCATTGCAATTACTTCGTATTAACACAATTAAGGCGGTTTAATGAATTACCATCACACCCGCTTATTGGAAAATTGCACATTCACCCCTGGCATAATTACCTGAAAGTTACTCTGAATCAAATTACCACCAAAAGGTAATAAAAAACAATATTAAAATAATCCTTAAACCAGTTTGAGTTGGTTAAAACACTTTAGAAACATATTATTTAACGAAATCGGAATTTAATCTAAGAACGATGGAACTGTCTAGCACTGAATGATAGAAAAAAGATATGCAATTATGTATTTCCCTCTCTTGTAACCTGGTTGATTAATATACATGAATTAATTAAATAAATGAATTATTTTTTATATCATATTTATAACAAATAGATTTAAACAAAACGCATTTTATTTAAACACAAATGTTTAATATTTTATTTGTATATTTTCTTTATAATATGCTTGTTAAACAAATATAAAAATATGCGTATATATATATATATATATATATATATATATATATAATTTCCAAGATTATTGCAAAAAACGTGGTATTAAGCTGTTCTCAATGGGAGGACCAACAAGGCGAGATATATTCAATCATACCTTGATCTATATTGCCCTGCTAATCCTCTCTTTGAGATTAAGTTATGCCCGATTCACAATGAATTGTACTGTTACCCAGATTTACATAGTGTTAATTTAAGCCAATCAGATTTATTCATAGAATTTTCGACCAATCAGAAAATTCTATGAAAAACCTGATTGGCTCAAATTCGCACTAGCTAAGTCTTGCTATTGATTAAGTTTCATTGCAAACAGGTCTTTAGAAAATTGTTTTGATAACTATCTCATACGTATTAAAATGCCAAATTCGACCTTTAGGCTTGACAGTAACAAAACATCCGCAAATTGTGACTGTGAATTGTATGTGACGTGCGAATGTGAGTATGAATGACATGATTGTATGTGACTATGCTACTTTACAATGACCGAAAACAAACATTACTTTTTTTAATGAACAGAAAGCATTTCTGCTTCTTAACCGAAACTAGAACTTAACTTCTCTCAAACCTATTTTGATAAGAAAGTCACTAAACTCACTGAGGGCATTTGAGGGCTTGTCGACGATAATTTATAAATATGGGCAGTTAGATGACAAATCAAAATTAATCGAAGTTATCACCTTCAACAAAAAGTTTAAAGTAATAAAATTCACCACTATTATAATATTAAACAGCAAAAAATAAGCATGATTTCAATTATAAATAAATTCAGGTAGTAAATTATATTATTCTCTACTTCAAAAACAGACTAATAAGTTTTGAAAATGATTTTGCTCCCAAATAATTCACTCCAATAATTTCAGTATTTGTAAATACACATTTATTATACATAATATGGTACCATAATAAACGTTAATGAGGTGTTAACGACTCCGCAGAAAATATTTTCATGAGGATTTTTAAGGAATCGGAATTTCTAATGATCTTGCTCCCTAAAAATTCACTCCAAAAATTTCAATATTTGCAAATATATACGTTAATGAGGCGCTAGTGGCCAAGCACAAAATATTTTAATGAGAATTTCTAAGGAATTTCCAAGGACTATGCTCCCTTAATAATTCACTCCAATAATTTCAGTATGTGGAAATACATTTATTTAGTGTATAGTATATGTTGCTATAATATACAATAATGAAGCGCTAGTGACCTCACAGAAAAATATTTTAATGAAAATTTGAAAGGAATCATACAGCAGATGAGTCAGACTATGAGTCAGACAATTACTTTAACTGCTAATAATTTTGCACAGATACCCCATTTGTGATATTTATTGAAAAATAAAATAAAATAGTTTTGGGAGGCCACAACTGCCTTCAACGGAACTTGTAGGAATTTTTTTTAAGAGAAACCTGGCAAGATCAAGGTTGAACAAATAAATAAAACTCTAAAACTGCATTAAATCCTACGGATCAAGAAATTAATTTGCGCTTGTATTTCATATGTCATCCTGAAAAAAAATAGATAAAATAGTTTTGGGAGGCCAAGACGCTTCATGTTTAATGTAGGTGACTGTAGATGCAATTTAGGAGCATAAGATAAGTATCAAGTTTCATTTCATTTTTGTTTTCAAATTTTTTTCTTCTTGAGTACATTATAATGAAAAGAATATAATACATAAACGAACTATATTAGAAAAAAACATATTAATGGATTTAAATTTGATCTACAGTACACGTTTACATACATATTTTGTCATCAAAATTGCTTATGCTTATAATATTCCCTCCATAAAAGCACTGTCTGAGCATGAGCAGTAATAAAGGTATACCAACAGTTCTACACCTAAAAGCCTTAAATTCCAAAAATAATTTTCTTTGACCCTTTCTGTTCATGGACTAGCCTTGAGCATCGAATACCATATTTGGGGATAGATATATATCTTTAAAAAAAGGGTAGGTAAAAGATAATATATATACACATAGGAAAGATCACAGGAATATGAAATGACCCCACTCCCCCTTCCTCTTCAGAGTTTACCTTTCTCCTGGTCAAACCGTTTTATAGGTAAAGTATACAAATGATGAGAGTAGTCCTTGATCTCACGAAAAATTGTCCTTGAATACCAAATTTCTGTATACGTTTTACTATGTAATTTAATACAACTTGTTTTACTCTTTTAAATGATATGTGAAGAGACCTTATGGGGCCCATATTTACTTTTATGAATATGGACACAGATAAGTTAATGTATACAAAGACACAGGAGACTAACACATTCACTTGCGTCCTTTCAAAACAAGCTACTGAGCAGAAGAATAATTTCACTGTCAATCCAAACCGTCAATTAAAATTAAATCCAATGACACTGATTTCTAACATATTTACAGAAATGCGCTTGTTTGAAACTATAAACTTAGAATCTTCAGGTGCACAGAATCAGTGTTCCTAATAAAAAAATGGAGGTGGGGGGAGGGCTTTCTACGTAATTGGTTCCGTGTCAAAAGGTGGAGACAGCCCATCAACTTGCATACCTTCTATTGGTCCTGTTTCATCTTCTCCGCATGGTGGAACAGTTGTATCTGTTTCAGAGGTAATATTTTCATACATTATTTTATAGTTGATAAAAGCCTTGTCAATATCTCGGTGCACTTGCACAATACGGTCAATATTTGGATCCATATCAATAATTTTTTCTTTCAAATTTCCTACACTTCGAAATAAATCTTCCAGCTCTTTTGCACTTATTTGTTTTATTTTAAAGTGATCCTTTTTTTGACTCTTGTTTTGAGTTTCCTTATTTTCATTACTGTCACGACATCCTGGAATAATAAAAATAAAATAAGTAAAATATGAGATTAAACCAAAAAAAACTTAAAATTAACATCCCAACGTTGTGGTAGTAGGCCAACAAGAAGAAGGTAAATTCCTTTTAATTGGATGGACATTGCTGGAAATTCCAGAGATGGAATGTTAGTATAGTCTTTATAGGGAAAGGAGAGAGGTTGTAATAAAGGATATCCCTGGAATGTTGAAGGTCCTATCTTGCATGTAGGTTTAGTATACATCTTATAGTAATAAAGAAGGGCATGCCATACAACTTCCTTGAAAGAGAGAAAAGTAAAACACTTCATTTTAAAGTTTCATGGAATTACACTACTATTTACTACAATACGCATAAAAAGGAGAAATGATGGTTGCAATAGAAATTACAACTCTACAAAGATCAATCCAAGGCATATACTAACTGAAATTTAATAAATATTTTTTTTTTTAGAAACAGGTTACCGAAAAAAAAATGAGAATTCACTAAAATTCTGAAACAATAACTTTTATGTGAATTCAAATGAACAGAAATTGGGCATTATGAAAAGAAACTTTGAGTATCCCCCAAAAAAAGAGCCCAGTCCCATAAAGACGAAGTCAAATTGAAACAAAAATTACGCCTTTATTGAAAGCATTGAATAGAAGGTTTTATATGTTGCAGAGACCCAATTGCAATGATTTATGTTCGTCCTATGTTTCAAATTTTGCTCTTTATACCAGCTAAAAAACAGAACTTAATAAATACTTAAAACAAAACTTAGGCAATAAAACATGTTGCATCTGTTTTATTTTACTGTAATTTTAGGTTAGAATTTATGTCTAAGTATTGATAGCTCAGAAAGTTTTTTTTTTAAATTTAACTTTTTCCAAAAAGGAATATTTGTGAACATAAAGTGAAATAGGAAAGAAGTTACAATATGTAAATAAAAATCACCCTAGGTTTGATCAAATGTTTTGTAATCAAATAAATATATATTTGATAATTAATGAGGTAGAGAGAGGATTGGTAGAGGCCATTGGCAGATTTCAGTCATACAGTCCTGTAGATTGAAAATATTTTTGTTATTCTGCTAGTATTCCCACCTCTATCTGCCCTTACAGTATGGGGAGTAAGTGATTTTGAAACATTTAGCCCACTTTGGTTCTTTTATTCTACAGTCTTAAAATATATTGCATCTAAACCTTAAGCACTCGTAAATCTACTTTGAGGGTGTAGGGGAGGGTGAATGGACATTTGCTCACATTTAATTAATTGGATGTTTCTGAAAAGAAAAAAATCCATTCATGAATAAATTAATATAAGTTATTATTTACTCTAGTAACTTAGTTTAGCAGTGTTTAATGCTTAAACTTATGTTAAGGTATTCCATCAGCTACAAAAAAGGGAAGAAATCAAAAGTGAAATCTTAAACCCCCTTAAAACCCACTAAGTTGTTTGAAGCAGGGTAATGATGATTCCAATTTTCACGTGACATACTAATAATAAAAATTGAAATCAATCAATGACAAGACCTTGGCAACATTTTTCAATTCTATCTTAATGTTCTTATTCCAATTTCTAGCCACACTCATTCTGTATTATCAATACTATCAGTCTGTACTTAGTGGGGGAGGGGTGAGAGTTGTGATAACCCTAGCCTACAACTAAATTAAAGCATAACCATTGGTCATCTAAAATTAATCTCATTTACTTTTATTTTTAACACCAAGCCTTTTTTCATTTTATCTGTGTTTCTTGGATTTCTACATTAGGAAACTAAAATTTTATTTCTTTGATAGAAAAGTGCACATAATCGAAATTTGAATTTTCTCCTCATATTTAGTAATAGTTTGAATTTACTTTTCTTTTGCCCATTTAAAAATATTACCAATTCTCTTTTAGCAAATTATATTTAATATTAAGGGCTAATTTCAAAGCTAATTTTTATATTTACATGTTTGTTGTTGATTCAACTCAATGACGCCATCATGAAGTGTGATATGCTACTTTAAGATACATTTCTTGAGTTGGAAGACTGGGAAGCACAAAAATAGTATTAGTGTAATTCCTATGGTTGAAAACCCTTAATCGGAGGTTTACCCCTCCCCCCTTGTATACTTGTCCTCCCAATCTGATTAGTAAGTGAAAACTAAAAAACACGATTTGAAAAGAAAATGCACTAATATTTTACTTTGAAATGAAAACTGTTACATATGTTTACATTAACAGCAAGAGTTAATTATGTTTTTTGAAAAATTTTGAAAAAGAGCTTGGAACCCCAATGTGTTTCTTTTTTATTGTCTGGACTTTTCAAGCGCCAGCAGTTCAAGCTCAAACTAATATTTATGTCAATATGTTCAGCACAAATTTCTCTTCATAGCGCCATTACAAAGTAGCATAGGGCACCAAAAAATAGGGCATTTTGTATGCTTAAATATCGCTTGTCAAAGCTTCCCCTCGAAGTCCCCTTAGTGAGTGAACATGGAAACGGGTTTTGAAAAAAAAAAATAACAGTCCAGAGAAAAATGGGTTCCAATAATTATTGGGTTCCAACATAAATAATTATTTATGTTTATCCTAAAAGTAAAGGGAAACGCTAGAAAACATTTCGAGAGTTTCGAAAAAGTACTTGAAACCCTTATGTGTTTCCCTTTGTTTTCTTCAGTACTAGAAGGGCATTGAGACATTACAGAGGCGTTGAAATTTTCGCAATTTTGGTCTCATTTCCCCAACCCTGTCAAGGTGTGCACGAATTGGTTAATGGTGATATAACACGCACGTCCTTCATTTTGAGGTAAGGGAAGGACACTGACCCTTTGAATCAAGAGGATTTTTCATGTAATATCCCTTAATAACCTTGTATTCTCCATGATAACAGGATTTTAATGATTAGTTCTTCTAAAATTTCTAGTTCAAGAAGTAAAATTTAACGAAAGTATGCTTTCTTAAGAGAAGTTCAAAATTTTTAATTGCATTGCAGCCAAAAAACTGTAATAATAAAAAGAATTTACAGAAGTTATGTTAACTAACATCTAGAACTCTCCTAATGTCCTTCAGTTTTCTAACATCTCAATATGCTTCATATTGAACCATATTTCACAAATGACTGTATATATATTCCATATATATATATATATATATATATATATATATATATATATATATATATACCAAATTCCATATATGTAACTCATCATATGTAACCAAGGTTATTATATTATTTTATTATATTATTTTTATTATTTTATTTTATTATTTTACTTGGACTCTTTTTGCAAAAAAAAACTGCTGAATTTTTTAAGGGCAGTTCAGGAGAGGTGCCGAGTAAAACCCGTGACTAGTGGTCTACTTTTAACATAAAATAGTGTCTACTTCTTTATTTTCATCATCGAAGTTAGAGATTTTTTTTTTTGAGGTTCAATGTGTGTACTTTAAAAGCTTCAATTGGAGAAAAATTATTTTTTTAAAGAAGAAAGTTTTTTCTGATAGAAGTCAAGAGCAAAGTTGGAACATGAAGCAAACAAAAGTTGTCGCTGTGCAGTTTATGCAAAACTGGCAATTTATGACAATGCTTCCCAACTCAGATTTTCGCTACCAGATTATAACATGCGAAAAATTCTTATAAATCAGAATGTCTTTTCCAAATCGATTGTGTGTATTTTTATTCCTTGATACATATCTAAGCATCTTTCCAGTTTCGACACTCTTATTGCTCTATGAAGAATAATTGTTGTGAAACAACCTCTACGAATGTAGCAATATTTCATATCAGATTTTTCCAACTAGGTGGTACTGTTTCAACTAAAGCAAATAACCTATTTTCTATGACTAGCATACTTCGGCCATTATTACAAGCTTTTAATTATTTATATTAATTACTATTATTATTATTATATTAATTATTAGTAATTATATTAATTATTGGACAAATAACCTAGTTATTATGGGAAAAATTTCTCATTTATCTATGAAAATGTACATGAAACTTTTCACAAAAACACTACCATTTCTTTTGAGTCAAGAAAACAAGGCCAAAGTGGGACCCAATTTTTTTTCAGCCATTCAGAAAAATAAGTTGGTAAAATGGTCACACAAAAACGCTGCCATTTTACTGCAAAACTGGCTCAAGTAAACTGACTTGTGATATTTCCCTATGTTAGTAGAATTCTTGGCCACCCAAAGGTAAAAACACTAAACATGAAAAGTCACTTTCTGAGTTGGATATACCACTGAATTCAGCTCCAAAGAGGCGAATCAAATGGTATATGCAAGTATGCCCTAATAAGATCCCATGAAAAGATTTTTCTGCCAAAAGCATGTATCTGCAGCATTTTGCCCTGTTTGCTAAAGTTGAAAAATTGACATTTAGCAGTGTCAGTGAACTTTGGCGTGTGTTTTAATTGCATAATTGGAAAGAATACTGTCTAAAACCAATCCTAACAACTTTCCTCTTCAATACTGTGTCTAGTATGACGCAATGGGTGGGAAAAGTGCCGCAAAATTTGAAAAACTTTGAAGACAATTTTCTTAGAATAATCAAAAGTGTATCTATACGTTTTTACGAAAACAAGCTCTTTGCTGAAAACTGAGCTTGCCCAAGTTTTTAGGGAAAATTTAAATTATGTACAATGAAATACTGTTGAGAGCCTTAGAAGTTAGTCATTTGTTTTCAGCAGACTACTAAAGGCCTTTTCTGTTCCTAATCCTGGTTTGTATTGTGTTTTCAGTAGAGCCCTAGTGTTACAGAATTCTAAGGAAAGGCCTTAGTCAGTTTAAAAAACAAGTTAGGAGACATCACAAGTCAGTTTATTTAGAATGGTCTTGGAGATATGTTACATAAAATGCAAAGCAATAATTTTTGGTGGTTTTAAATTTAATGTTCTGCTCTTTTTCTCAACATAAATAAAAGAAAATTCAATACTGCCCAATCATGTATATATAAATGTAAATATGTTAGAACTAATAAAGATAATAAAACTGGCACCTATGGAGTTTTGTGTTCTTGTTTGAGTATGTCCATTGGTGCATTTTCCAACAGGTGTGGCAGCTTTAAGCAGATGTCTCCTCTCTGAGTCAGAGAACGCAGACGCTGGGAAGTGTTTTGGGCATACTCTAGGGTCTTTGCGATTTAACACATCTTTTGGGTTAAGGTCTAAGGCTAGTATCCATTCATTTCTGCGTTCTTCCTGGCTAGGGAATTTGAAAAACCGGATCCCTTGTAATCTTGGTGCTTTACACGAAGGAACAATACATACTGATGGCATGATCCTACAAAAAGACACAGAGTCTTGTGTAAAAACTAAAAGCTTAAAATGTAAAAATAGCTTTTAGACATAATAAAATATAAATTAGATATGTAAAACTGCAAATAAGTTGATTTGTCGGCACTAAATTTAAACTAAAGATATACTAGTAATTGGAAAAAGATATACTGATGGCATGATCCTACAAAAAACACAGTCTTGTGTAAAAACTAAAAGCTCAAAATGTAAAAATAGCTTTTAGACATAATAAAATTTAAATTAGATATGTAAAACTGCAAATAAGTTGATTTGTCGGCACTAAATTTAAACTACAGATATACTAGTAATTGGAAAAAGATAGCGTTTTTCTTAATTATGATTATTGCCTAAGCAAGTTTGACATTAGACATGCTCCTGATGCTATAGTTGAATATTGTATTAATCATTTACTGTTTTGAAAATCACTACTGTTGCAATTTCCTCCTCCCCCTCCCAAGGGGGCTTGATATATCTCTAGGCTATAAACAAAAATTTACTGGGATTCTGTGGGTCTGCCATTATTTTATCTACTTATTTCTTGTCCAGCAATTGATTCAAAATACCAAAAAAGCCAACCTGAAAAAAAACAAACTTTTGTACACTGGCTAGGGGAATACCTGGGCCTATTAGGAAAAAATAGGACACAATCAGTGTCTATTATACTTGAATATATTTCCATCTGAGGAGCTAACCACTAAATTAGAACCTATAATTCTCAAATACTCACTTATATCATTCCTAAGACACAGGATTTCCAAGTCAGAACAAAAGTATTTAATCATACATACACACCAACTTGAACATATTAAAGCAAAATAATTGAATTCAAATAAGCTAGGCTATAAGGGTAACTTTTGTCTTAATTTACTTACTGGAAAACAAAGTTTTCTAAAACTGTAGTCAGTCAATCCCAGCTAGCTTAGTCGTAATTATCTGCCAATTCCAACTATTTAAACCTATATATCATGTCAAAGATTAGGAGCTTATTGTCCCTGTTTACCCTTTTAATTAAGGTATTTGTATGAGGATAGGGACTTTCTAAGCATTAGGTGTAGTAAATATTTTGCAGTTCACATTATTGACTTACAAATAAAGTGAACATACCACTCAATACCTTTTTTATACTCTTTATAAATATAATAATTTCTTCTCTTGCAAACTCAAAGTTAAGTCCTTTTTGAACCCTTAAAAATGACCCAAAAATTTCTAATTTTTGGATATAAAGAAGGCTTAAAACATTGGTTTCAAACTTACTATTTGATTATACAGCTGTTTTTTTTTTTTTAAACTTATATAGGTACTTGTGTGATAAACCTCCTAGCAATGAAGTTGTTCATTCATTGATGCATTATAGAACCAGTTTTTTCTTTAGCTTCTTCCAGCTTAGCATGAGACAAGACAAAGAGAAGTGACAGAATAGATAGAGAATATATAACTTGGGCTGTATATTTGCACATTGGAGGGGGGGGGGGGGGTAAAGTATTTGGACAGTGTGAAGTTAGAAAAAAAATTCTTACTACATAATAACAATTTTCAAAACAATAACAAATACATGTGGTTGCATAATTTTGAACCCTGGATATATATGTATTAAACTGTGAGATAAAACTGTTTTTCTTTGTTTTTTGCATTTTCTCAGGTCTTGTGTTACCCTAGGTGTTGATTTAAGGGACCTACCTCAGTGCTGTGATTGATATATTTAGACTTTTGGGCAATTCATTTTAATTTCAATTCTCCAGGGAATTGCACATCTTCCCGTTCTTCATTAAGCGATATCAGTGTTGAATTTTTCCGCCCAGCGTTGCCGCTCATTCTGAAATTATGGCGTCCAATAGCTCAAAACGCCTAAAACCCGCAACACCCGAAAAAGGAGTCGATAAGTGTGCTGTCTCTGGTTGTGTTCTGAGTGAGTCCTCGCCAGCCATTCAGTGTGATGAATGTGATAAATGGCTCTGTGCAACATGTCTAGGAATGAGTACAGCCGAATACAACATTTTCTGCAAAATGAATGAAAGACTTGGAAGTATTTGGACATGCCCATTATGTAAAACAGGTTCCAGTAAGCCTGATGTTCCAAATATAGTGAAAAGCACTCTCGAATCCCATTGTAGTGAAATGCGTGACATGTTTGCTGGTTTCAGATCTGATATGCAGACTTCTTTGGACACTGTGAGGGCTCAGGTGGAAACGCTTGAGACGGCTATACAATCAAAGGTTTCCATAGATGATGTGCAGAAACTTGTGGAAAACTCTATAACTACCCGTCTCGAAACAGACGTCCGCAAAATAGTGAGACAAGAGCAAGACAGAAACAGAAGACGACTTAATCTGATTGCCTATGGCGTTCCTCTGCAAACCAACGATGCTCAGTTCATCTCAACTTACTTAAAAGATGAATACTCAATTAATGTCGGGGCTATTACTAACTTGAAACGTCTACCTAATGGTAAGAATGCAAATACCATAGACAGACCCAACCCAATCCTTTTTTCTATAAATGATTACAAAATAAAAATTGATATATTGAAGGCCTCAAGAGAGAGGAGGGGGAGTATCTCATTCTTTGCTGATGCATCCAATGAAGACCGCCAGAGAAGGAAAGAACTAATTGAAGAGATAAAGAGGCGTGCAGCAGCCGGTGAAAAAAACCTTGTCATCCGTGATGGCGCCATCGTGTCAAAAAACGTGATCCCCCGGGGGGAGGGAGTCCTTCCCCCCCCTCGCTCGATGGTTCACTAGACTTACCCATATCCCTTGTAAATAGTGTAAATAATGCATCAAGCCTAGCCAGAAAGACTTCTATAAGTTCAACCTTTGTTTCCGCGGCTTCGGTTTTGAGCTCTGTCTCTCCATCAAGTGCTGCATCTGATTCGTCTGAGACCAACTACGTCACTGCTAGTTTGGGCAACGAAAATCCATATCAGAGTTCAAAAGCCAGAACTAGCAACAGCCCAGTCGGCCAAAGAAAACGGACGCAACTAAGAATATTATATACAAACATTGATTCTTTAGTGCCAAAACTCTCAGAACTAAAAGTGTTACTTTATGAAAAGGATGTAGATGTTTTCTGTGTTTGTGAGGCGTGTCCTAAGAACTCTTTGACCAAATTGGAAGACGCACATATTCAAATCCCTGGATACTTACTCCTGAGCAACCTAGATAGTAACCTGTGTCGAAGAGGAGTGGCTATCTACACTAGGCTTGGAATTAAGGTAGATAAAATTGATTTTTCTATTTCTCAACCTACTAATACTTGGGTGGAACATGTATTAGTTAGACTTCTAATTGGATTTGAAATTGTGAATATTGGTGTGCTTTACCGTAGCCCATCAGCTCCAAACCAACTAGTATCTCACCAAGCAGTTTCTAACGTAATACAGATCTTATGTAATCTAAATTCATGACTTGTGCTTTATGGTGATTTTAATATGCCAGAAGTTCGTTGGTCTGAAGGTATTGGGTACTCACCCCCTAATAACCCCTCCTACACAACCATCCAAACCCTTGCTGACAACTTCCTAACTCAGATAATAATGCAACCCACTAGATTTAGACATTCACAACAACCATCATTACTTGACCTCCTTATTACAAATGACCCTGAGAGGATTACTTCCACTTGTTACCTCCCAGCTATTGGTGCAAGTGACCACATATGTATAATGAATGACATTAATATTAACCATAGTCGTGATGGTAAACTTAAGAGAACTTTTACCAATTATGCTTTAATCCGTGAAGAACTAGCTAATATAAATTGGGATGAGGGATTATCAGATGAGACAGACATTGAATCTAGTTGGAATCGTTTTAAGTCTACTTTACTAGGTGCATGTAGGAAGCATACAAAGGTTTATTGGTCAGATAAACCAAAGACTCTTCCATACCTTCCCAGGAATATTAAGAAAATTATCAAAAAGAAAAATAGAGCATGGAATAAATACCTAAAATGCAAGTGTGACAACCATCACAACAAATTCGCCATGCTCCGAAACAAGCTGAGAAACATGACAAGAAAAGTTATCCAAGACCATGAAGAATCTATCGCAAATGAGTCAAAGAAAAACCCAAAAAAGTTCTGGCGCTATGTTACAGCTAACAACCCTTCCCGTCGACGCACCAACAGGCTAAAAAAATCAGATGGCTCCAGTACTACTGACCCGAAAGAAATCGCTGATTGCATGAATGCCAGCTTTTGCACAAACTTCACCTCTAAGCCACCTGACATTACACTCCCAACCATACCTCCTGTAACAGTACACAACCCAATGTCCCCTGTAATCATTACTCAAGAAGATGTATTTAAAATACTAAGAAGTTTAAACTCCAACAAAGCTGCTGGACCTGATAATCTCCACCCTCGGCTTTTGATAGAATCTGCTGCTCACATTTCCCTCCCCCTTTCCAGAATATTCAACATGTCCCTGGCCAAAAAGTCAGTACCAAATGATTGGAGAACAGCAAATATTATACCAATTTTTAAGAAAGGCGACAAGGATAACCCAGGAAATTATCGACCAATAAGCCTAACCTCAGCCATTTGCAAGATTATGGAAGGTATCATTAACCATGCTCTTATAAATTATTTAGAAGAAAATACACTTATTAGCGATAGACAACATGGATTTCGCAGGGGCAGGTCAATCGACACCAACTTTATTCAATCATATGATCATGCAACTAAAATTTTGGATATGGGTAAACCGGTAGACATTATCTTACTTGACCAAGCCAAAGCCTTTGACAAAGTTGAACACTCATACCTGTTGCTGAAGCTTAGAGCTTATCAGGTGCATGAGGATGTGATTGATTGGATTGGAGCATTCCTAACTGGCAGATCTCAACGTGTCATGATCTACACTGATAATGGCGATCCAGTTTTCTCCTCCACTTCCCTGGTTATAAGCGGCATCCCACAGGGAACCATCCTTGGGCCAACATTGTTCAGCATATATATTAATGACTGTGCAACCTATCTATGCCACCTTTTAACATTATATGCTGATGACTGTAAGCTCATTGGGCCTGCTGAAACTGAAGAAGAAAGAGCCTGCATTCAGCTGGACCTTGACAGGCTATCCTCCTGGTCATCAACTTGGGCCCTACAATTCAATGCAACAAAATGCAAGGTACTGCACTTAGGGCACAATAACCCCCACCATCCCTACCATATAGGGTGTGATCAGTTGGAAGCAGTTGCCGAGGAAAGAGACTTAGGCGTCATTGTGGACAAAGATTTAAAATTCCACAGCCACACTCAGGCTCAGGTTGCAAAAGCTAATCGAGCTCTCGGACTCATTAAGCGCTCTTTTGTAACCAGAAAGTCATGTGTGGTTATAAAACTTTATAAATCCCTTGTCCGTCCCCACCTTGAGTTTGGCTTGACTTTGGCCTTTCCCCAAAATAAAATGGACACAAGAGCCCTTGAAAGTGTCCAAAGGAGAGCAACCAAACTGGTCCGTGGCTTAAATAATGTCCCTTACCAGGATCGCCTAGGATCTTTGAGACTTCCAACCCTCACCTATCGAAGATATAGAGGAGATGTGATCATGGCACGCAAAATTTTCAAATCCGGTCACCTGAACCAGATCTTCACCCCCTCTTTGGCTAACAATTCAAGAGGTCACAGTCTTAAGCTTCACCTGCCTGGATGTCGGAGAAGGGAACGACGTGGTTTCTTTTCCATTCGGGTGGTCCCCCTCTGGAATAGCCTATCCGAGTCTACCATCCAAGCTGAGACACCCCACTCCTTCAAGGCTGGAGTCGACAGGGACTGGGAGAGGGCCGAGTGGAGGCTGGACTGGGAAGCTAAGCCAACATAATTACATCACTCACCACCAGCGAGAACTACAGGAGGATCTACCACCTTATCTCGCTGGCAAATGCGATTTAAGGTAAATTTAAGGTAATAAGGAGAATAATTGTACCTAACACAGTAGGCATGAAGACCCACAATACTTTACCCCCCCCCCCCCCCCTAATGTGCAAATATATAGCCCAAATTGTTTTCTAAATTATTATATTTTTATCTTACTTTGGTATATTTTATTAGGATTGAGTGTCAGAGAAACATATTAGAAGAATATTAGGTAGGGGGTATAATCTGATTAATAGAAATATGCTGTATATTATAAACACAAATGTCATTGTTTTTTTTATTATTGTCTATGAATAACATTATATAATCCATAAGCATTGATTTATCATAATTAAGTTGGACAAATAATTCAAAAGAATTCCTCCACTTTTCAATCCACCATGTTTCTTCAGTCAGCTTTGACATGTAGGTGAAACACTAGTTTCTAAGTGGCCAAACAGAATAAGAAGAAACATGGCTTTTGTTTTGATTTTTTTGTTCAACTTAATCTTGACAAATCAACACTGATGAATTATACAACTTATATAAAATGGATTTAAAATGAAATAGTAAATTTGAAAAAATGTTACAACCCATTTTTATATCAAAAAAATATAGAATGAAATTATTATTTTCAAGGGTCCTAAAATTGAATTTTCAAGAAAAGTAATAAGCAATTATTATATTCAGAAAGAGCATAAAAATCTTGGAAAGGGGTTATGCTAGAAAATTAGATTTTCAGTGAGTCCAGGGCCAAAAACATATTCTGGGAAGGTATTGCTAAGCTTCCATGTTAACCCTCTTCTGATTTCTAAGTCTTAGAAATTTGCATACTTAATAGGTTTCAATTTTCAGGTTTTTTTTTCTCTGGTGTTAGTTCTGCAAATGCAATACCTATTTCTAAGTTGAATTTTAAGCCATATTAGCCTATGATTTTTTTAACTTAGCAAAAGTGTTTGTGGATCTTTGAAACCTCATCAATTAGGATTGAGCAAAGTTGTGAAGCTCAAAATTGTATTGTTATGCTTTATTTAAGCAGAAAATCTCTTTTGCAAGGTACACTTTTATAACACACAGGTTTATAAAGGTCATCAAAGGTCAAGGGTTAGTCTGTAGACCCATCCTTGAAAATTTCATTTTCCTAGCCTGAACCCTTTCCAAGATAGCAAAAAGTAGCTTAACTAGAATTTTGTAAAATTCTACTTTAGCTACTTTTGACTATATTGGAAAGGGTTGGGTTAGGAAAATGAAACTTTCAGGGTCAACAGGCTGAAGTATACCCTGGAAGGTATTCTGGGGTACTCCTTCTCTCTCTAGAGAATCCTGACCTTTAAAATTTGTGGGTTATAAAAGTGAAACCTTGCAAAATAGATCTTATTTATTCATTTATTATTATTATGAATAGCAGTAAGCATCAATGCTTGTTGCAAAACAAGCATTTGTTTTGCTTATGCTTAAATATATTTTTGTACTTATGCTTAAATAAAGTACAAAAATATTCTTTTCAGCTTCAGAACTTTGCTCAATCTAGTTTATAAGGTTTGTAAGATGTGTAAATACAATTCCCAAATTTTGAAAAACAAACATTGATATGGCTTAAAATTCTGCTCAAATAACAAGAATTGCATTTTCAGAACTAAAGACAGAATAAGAAACTGAGGTCAATGTTGGTATTACCTGAACAATTGTTTTGGGTCATGAAACTATTGTTAATAGATGCATTTTGACTTTTTGAACATCTTTTCTCTCTTGTAAAACTACCACAAATGTGCAAATACATAATAACTTCATAATGGTGAGTCTGTGGTAGTTTTGCAAGAGAGAAAAGATGTTCAAAAAGTCAAAATGTATCTATTAACAATAGTTTCACAACCCAAAACAATTGTTCAGGTAATACCAACATTGAACAAAACTGATATCTGAAAATTTAGGTAAAAGGTTTGCTTTGTCAAAATTTCAATAGGTAATAGACCTGTCACATAGACAAATTTCAGGACCCTCTAAAGGGAGAAGGAGTGAAGGTAGGAACTTCAAAATACCTTCTTGGGACATACTTTGGCCTGTAGACCCATCCCTAAATGATTCATTTTCCTAACCTAACCCCTTTCCAAGATAATCAAAAGTAGAATTTTACAAAAATGGCATCTAGTGGTATGTTCACTTTATTTGAGGTCAATATGAACTGCATAATTTTTACCTTAGGTAAAATGTCATACATATTTTATAACTAGGGAGATGGGGTAAATTAATGTGGTAATGTGGTAGAAATTAATGTGGTATAACATTAATGTTATACCACATTAATGTGGTATAAATGATGAAAGTAAATAGCCTAGGCCTTTTTAGGAATTTTAAAGTAATTTTCAAATGCTGAAGTGGCCTATTTCCTTCTACAGATGCAAAACATTAAACTTGTACTAGGCTTTTTTCTCCTATTCATTTGCTTTAGGCTTCCTAGTGTCTTGCATGGGTTAGTCACTCAACATAAGCTAGGCTACTTATTCATAAAAAATATCATTTACCCAAGCAAGATCAATTCGACTTTGAACAACGAATTAGTCTTGATCAATGAAATCTTCGATATTAAGGACAATATAAAATATTTCTTAGCCTAATATTATTCTCTTTAATTGATTATTATGATGATTACATAAACAGGGTTGCCGTGACCACTCTTTCAAAACATAGAAAATATTATGAAAATCTGTTTTCGTTTAAAGCTCTGTCGTCATTATGGCCACCGTCAAAATGCAAATAATGTAGATGTCTAACTGACCTATCCTGCAATGCTAGAAACAAAGTATTAAATACTAAGTATAACTAATGATGATCATTTACGTGGACTACAAGGGTGCTCTTTTTTTAAACCTTCAATTTATCTAAACAATCAACTAATGTTAACACGGAAATTTTATCAAACAATCATAAATTCAAAACTGATAACTAATCAATAGAAAATTTATGATTTTTTCATATGTTAATTTTACTTCTCGTTGAATTTATTTATGTAACGATGAAACGTTTTGTATAATCTTGCTTTAAACAGGTAACATACAAGATCACATCATTGGAAGACCCCCTACAATTATGCAAATGGCCCATTATGTCTTAAAAATAAATATTGCTTTAAAATAAATCAAAGGACATTGTGTTGATGGTTGCAGATAATACATTGGCAACCATATATCTTAGCAATATATCGAGAACGACTGGGAGTATTAAGTTAAAACTTTTGAGGCTACTACTATTACTGCTTCTGCTCTTGCCATTTAAATAAATAAAAAGAGTGTAAGTATCCAGATTG
This sequence comes from Artemia franciscana, assembly GCF_032884065.1. Classification (NCBI taxonomy): domain Eukaryota; kingdom Metazoa; phylum Arthropoda; class Branchiopoda; order Anostraca; family Artemiidae; genus Artemia; species Artemia franciscana. The sequence goes on along the minus strand of NC_088880.1, from coordinate 24,221,473 downwards.
TCAAAGAATATAGATAGAATCTCTTGGGAATTATTTTATGTTTTATTTTTCAGGTCAACTTCAGAAGCTATACAATCAAATTTTAAAAAATGTTTGTGTCATGATGAAAAATTGTTGAAAAAGTTTCTTCGAAATACAAATAGTAACCCACACTATGGATTTTTATAGAAAAAAAATTAGAAGATATAAAATATTATTTTTTCTTGAAAAAGACTGTCAATAAAAAGTGAACAGAAAATAATTAAAGAAAACTTTTCCATAAAGCAAGTTTTTCAAAGAAAAGTGAAGAGCTCCATTGCGCCAAGAATGAGCATAAATAAAATCAAATGATCTCCCAAGCGTAAAATAACCACATTACCATCAATAGATAAACGAAATTCAAAACGAACAGAAATTACAATAAACAGCCGAGTCTAACTCAAAACAAGCAAAGATCAACATGAGTAGGACTGATAACCCCAATGCCTTCTCAAGACCAGAACATAATTTGCACTTTACTAAAGACAAAATTTGTATCACGTTTTCACTTTTTTCACTTCCATAAATAAAAAATTATCAAAAATTGAAGGAATAAAATATCAGTATATGTGAATTAAACTGACAATCCACTTTTTTTTTCTTTTTTTTTCTTTTTTTGTGTGTGTGTCAAAGTGCAAATTATGTTCTGTTCTTGAAAAGGCATAGATGTTATCCCTCCTACTCATGTTAATTTGTACATTTTTTTAGTTTGACTCGGCTATTCATTTTAATTTCTGTTCTTTTTTAGCTTCAATTATTTATGGATAGTGATTTGTGGTAGTTTTACATTTGGAAGAATATTTGACTATATTTCCGCTCATTCTTGGCTTAAATGGAGCTCTTTACTTTTCATTTAAAAACTTGTTTTGCGGAAAAAGTTCTTTAAATTAATAGACAGGAAGGATTACTATTGATTGTGTTTACTATGACACAAAACACATACTGTAATAAATGACTGATAGGCTATAGTTATTAGGTTTAGATAACTTCGAAGACCACATTGCCTTTCCATGACGAAAGTAAAACAGTTCAAAATAGGGATGAAACCTTTTTATTGACAGTGAATAAATATAAAATTATTTAACTGGATATTTCGATCACATATACAGTGTTCATCATCAGCAGCAAAACTAAGAAAATCTTGTTTTACTGTTGATGATGAACACTGAATATGTGTTCGAAATATCCAGTTAAATAATTTTATATCTATTAACTGTCAATAAAAAGGTTTCATCCCTATTTTGAACTGTTTTACTTTAGTTATTAGGTTATTAAAATAGAAAGAATAGGTCATTGGAATTAGGTGTCGGACAGTGTTTTGTTCTTAATAAAGAAAAGGACAAGCGGTTGACCTGCAAGCCAATTGATATTTTCTAAGAATAGCAATCTACACTTGAGAATACGGTGTTTTTTCATCTATCATTAGGAAGATAGCTTACACTGATATTTCATCTTCCTCTTTATCAGCTCTTTGTCGATATCATTGTACTGAAGTGCTAATTTAGCTCATTGACTCTCCGTTAAATTTGAGTGCATTGTCACCGAAGAAAATATATCTTGAACAGATTTCTTCCTTTTTACATTATTTAAACTATTAAAAGAAATATTTCAGAACATTTATCTTTCTTAAAGGAGGTACTAATTAATCAACTGAATTTATTTTGTGATCATTTGAATTTATTTCTTCTTTTCTTTATTTTAGTTTCCTAGTAGCCGGGACAGCTCCATTGATTTTGCCGTTTGCTACAAACATGATAGTTCTTGGAATTCTCTGCAGCTTGTTTGGACTTGCTGCCGGATTTTGGTTTTTGCTCGTACCTACCCTACTTACTGAATACCACGGTGTGGAAAAGATATCTTCATCGTATGGTCTTGCAAGACTTTTTCAGGGAGTTATGACCTTTTGTAGTCCTCTTTTAATAGGTGAGAATAACTTGAAACACAGAAAAATATGTTTCTATTCTTAACATTTCTCCTAGATCTAAATTTTCTCCCATTTCATCCCTCGGATCTCATGTCATTTTTACCCCTTTTAGTTTACTGTTACAGATGTCGCCGCTAAAAAGTGTGTGTTTAGCCACAAAGTTTTCTAAAATAATATGTCATCTTGTTTTTCCTGACATTTTTGCTTTAACAATCTTTAAGTTATTATGCTAATGGAAAGTAACACTAAATGATAAAATTGTGTTTTGAGTTCCAAGATTTAATTATTATTTAAGTCATAGTTTAATACACCTGAACCGCACTTAACTGTTAAAAATGAGGTTATGAATTATATTGTTTTTATGTAGAACATATTTTTCTTTTTGAAAATTTTAAACAGTAAGAATTACTTTTTTCAGACTGTTTGGGAAGCGGAATTTTTTAAATGCTATTTTAAGATCATGCTAGTGACTTTAGCTTAAAGCAAGGATTATTTTACCATGTGGTACATAACCTCGATAGTAAAAGCATGAGCAAAGAAAACTCCCCAGTAAAACCCAGTACATTTTTCATGTCTTATCAAAATTAGTATACAATAAGGTAGTTTCAAAATATTCATATTTACTATGTTTTGATTCAAATTCACCATGAAAAAATTCAGAATATACTATTTAGATTACAAGTTTCATCTTATTATTTTAAGAGACACCATACATATATTAGAATCTTTTAGCTGCTTTAAAAAGTGTTTTTTTTTGTTAATACTTCGGTGAATAATGCTTAGGCAATAGTTAATAATATTTTTTGTTCGAAATAGCTTTTTCCTTTTTTCTTTTTTGCTTCAAATACATTAACTGTGACCCTTCTATAGAGTGCAAGATACTGACTGCCAATTTTTCAAAAGCTTATCCTCCAAGCTTTTGAAAATGTACATTATTTTGACTCTACACTCCAAGTTTTGTTTTTCAGTAATACTTTTGTGAACAATTTCTAGGCCTCACCAGAAATTACATAATTTTGTTTGATTGATATGGTTCCCGCATTTTTCTTTCCTTTTTCAGTACTTTGAGAGTACCCCGTGTAGAGAATGCAATTTGCAAACTCTGAATGTTGCAGAAGCTTATTCTTCATGCCTCCAAACATGCATAAATATTTATATTGGTTTTACACACTAAATTGGAACTTTTCGTTAATGCTTTTGTGATCTACTTTAGGCCATGGCAGAAATTGTGTCATTTTGTTTGAAATAGATTTTCATTTTTGTTATTGTTGTTTATACTGTTCTTTGACAGTACTACATCTAGATAGTGCAAGTCGCAAATTCTGAATTTTACACAAGCTTATCCAGCTTCGAAAAATGTATTTTTTTGACTCCACGCTCTAAATTCATGTAAGCAGCACCATATGGATAATCGCTTTTTCTGCCGGGGCAACGGTAAAAACAGCATCACACGAAAACGTAATATTTATTTTTCGGGTGCAGTATTATTTTTGAAGGCAGTTTTTACACATTTCATGGAATGGGTGTCCAGCCTTAAAAATGGTGCCTAGCCCTCGTTTGACTGAAAAGTGTATATTTACTGATAATTTAAACGAGGGATTAGGTTTTACAAACCCTTCATCTATAATCCACCACATTTTTTGCGAGGCTTCTATTTAAGTGAATCACTCCATTTTTTTTATTGTATCAGTCATTTAACTGATTCACTCAAATTAACTGTAAAAAAAATGATCCCTTTTTATACAGTACTCTGTAAATATGTTGTTCACATTAAAAAAGAATTCAGTATGATATGCGTTAAGTTCAATTATAATGCACAACTCCTCAAAAGTACTTCAAGCCTTTTCCTATAAAATGTCATTTCCTATAAACTGAAAAATAATGTCAAATGAAAGATGCAAAAGAGAAAAACGTAGACATAAATGAAAGAAGAAGAATAAAAACGTAGACAATGTAGACATAAAAATCTGGCTGTCGTCTGCTAAAACCTGGTATTTTCAAGTTTTTCGGGAAATCTTTAACTAGTGATTTATTATTTTTGGAACGTGATAAAGAGAGGAGATACAGAATTAAATGAATATGCTTTCTTAAGTCCGTTTTCTTCCCGTATTTATCGCCTGTTTGATGAACATATATACTAAGTTGTGTAATTTTATTAGGTCTCTATTCTGTGATTAAATAAAAAAAAAAACTAATTTTTTAGCTGAAAGAAAGGAGCGACATTAAAACTTAAAACGAACAGAAATTACTCCGTATATAAAATGGGTTGTCCCCTCCGTAATCCCTCGCTCTTTACGCTAAAGCTTTTAATTGTTTTAAAAAGTAGAATTTTGGCAAAGAGTCAAACTTTAGCGTAAAGAGCGAAGGATTACGGAGGGGACAACCCATTTTATATACGGAGTAATTTCTGTTCGTTTTAAGTTTTAATGTCGCTCCTTACTTTCAGCTAAAAAGTTAGTTTTTTTTATTTAATTTCTGAACGTTTTTGAATTAATGCATGTTTGGTTTTGGCTCTCCGCACATAAATTATTAAAATTAAATTTGCATATTAATTCTTTTTTTTGGCTAAATGGCTTTCTCTTAGTTTTGATCAGACGGTTTTGAGAAATAAGGGGTGGAGAAGGAGGCCTAGTTGCCCTCCAATTTTTCGGTTGCTTAAAAAGGCAACTAGAACTTTTAATTTTTAACGAACGTTTTTATTAGTAAAAAATATACGTAACTTATAAATTAGCAACTTACGTAACAAACTTTCATAATCTTATATTTTTATTATGTATACGAGGGGGTTTGTATCCTCTTTAATACCTTGCTCTTTACACTAAATCTTAAATTTTGTCCCAATTCTTTAAGAATGACCCCTGAATCAGAAAGGCCGTAGAATAAATAGTTGAAATTACTAAAAATACTTTAGCATAAAGAGCGAGGTATTTATCTCCTCATAAATACCTCGCTCTTTATGCTAAAGTATTTTTAGAACCCCTCATATGCGTAATAATCTCTGTTCGTTTTAAGTTTCAATGCTACTCCTTCCTTTCATTTGAAAAAACGTTTTCATGTTTATCTTTCATTGTTTTCTCATAGTAATACTAGAAAATCATGCGCCCTTTTCCTTGAATTTTTCTTCCCCCATGACAGATTCCTCCAAGGAAAGATCCTCCAACATAGCCCCCTCCCCTCAGCCCCATCCCCCAAACAAAATAAAATCCCCCTGAAAACGTCTGTACACTTCCCAATAACCATTGCTATATGTAAACACTGGTCAAAGTTTGTAGCTTGCAGCCCCTCCCCCAGGGATTGTGAGGGAGTAAATCATCCCCATAGTTATTATGGTTTTCGACTATGCTGAACAAAATGGCTATCTCAAAGTTTTGATCCGTTGACTTTGGGAAAAAATGAGCGTGGGAGGGGGCCTAGATGCCCTCTAATTTTTTGGTCACTAAAAAGGGCACTAGAACTTTTCATTTCCGTTAGAATGAGCCCTCTTGCGGCATTCTAGGACCACTTGGTCGATACGATGACCCCTGGGAAAAAGAAAAAAGAAAAAAAAAAAAAACAAACAAATAAACACGCACCCGTGATGTGTCTTCTGGCAAAAAATACAAAATTCCACATTTTTGTATATAGGAGCTTGAAACTTCTACAGTATGGTTCTCTGATATGCTGAATCTGATGATGTCATTTTCGTTAAGATTCTACGACTTTTAGGGGGTTTTTCCCCCTGTTTTCTTAATTAAGGCAAATTTTGTCAGGCTCGTAACTTTTGATGGGTAAGACTAAACTTGATGAAACTTATATATTTAAAATCAGCATTAAAATACGATTCTTTTGATGTAGCTATTTATATCAAAATTCAATTTTTTAGAGTTTTGGTTACTATTGAGCCGGGTCGCTCCTTACTACAGTTCGTTACCACGAACTGTTTGATACCAACTCATGCATTTCTTTTCATTTTCATCTTTTAGGAGGGGGGTGAACGTGTTTTCTTTCAACCTGAGAGGAGGTTTTTTTTTATGAAAATATCAAAAAAGATGCTTTTCAAAATAACGGGGGAATAGGGGAATATACAGGAGGCCTTATGCCTCCCCGCCCAATCAACGTTACTGTCTCTGCTGGGTTTTGCTGGGAAGATATAGTAGATACTAGATGTCTCTGCCTATACTGCGCAGTATTTCAGAAAGTATGAAAGTATAAAACATAGCTCCGTCACCTGAGTCTTCATGTCAAGATCAGGGTAGATACATCCTTAACTGATAATTTAATTTTATTTAAATTCTAGGTTTCGGTAGAAGACAGTCAAAAGGGTGCGGCCAGACAGTTTCACTAAAATACTTGTTTCCAAAACTTGTTTTTGGAAAACAAGTATTCGGAAAACAAATCCGAAAACAACTTGTTTTTGGATTGTTTCCAAATCCGAAACTAAGTTTTAAATTAGTTACAAAATTAAAATGTCGAAAATTTTCAAACTCATTTTTTTTTTTTTACATTTTCAAGAAATATGTCGTTTTCCTTAAATTTTTAGTAATAATATTGATTGACTTCTAAAGAGCACTCGGTGTGGGCAAAAACTTCAGAACGTACAATTTGTTGAAAATTCTTCTTCACCTGCCACTCACATGTTTTTTTTTCAGAAAACCTGTTTTGTTAAATCTAGTCAAAAACACAAACTTGGAAAAATATTTATCTCTGAACTTAGCTACTGCGCGGCCTGAATCACACGAATAATATTTCTTCTTCTTATTTCAGGTTTCATACTCAATGCAACTGACAGCTATAATGCAGCGTTTTTTATGATGTCTGGCTGCTTGTTTTTAGCGTCTTTTCTTGTATTTACAGTTGAGCCATGGATCCTTAGGCATCACAGACGTGACCAAAGCTAGCTTATTATTTTCATACAGTAGTGAGGGATGGGGCAGTAAATTAAACATCGGAGTATTTCTCCCTTAACAGAATTTTGTAATTTCTTACAACGAAAGCTATGCTTTCAAGCCCCTTGAAAAATTTCTGAACTAAAAAATTGAAGTTTCGAAGCTATTCAAAAATTCACACCGAGTCTGTTCAAAAACTTGCATTCCGAGGAAGAAAAAAAAAATTGGTGTTGGACTCTGGTCAAGTTTTTACAGTTGATGTTTTATTTAAATATGTACATTTTTTTCTAATTAATAGAAGCTATTTCGATATTATAAGCTGATAAGCTCGTTATGTATTAATAAGCTAATAGGCTAACAACGTGGATTTCTTGCTTGATAATTTCGAAATTTGAACACACATTCGAATAAACTTTAGACGGAAGATTATCAAAAAGACATGCTGGAATAATTGCTGTATGACGTGGTACTTCCAAATTTAATTTTTTTTAAGACGTGACTGGAGTACTGGTTGTATTCTAGGTCTGTTTCTATAAGAAATTGTATGATGAAATAAACAAAAAGAGCGTAAGTGTACCCAGGTTGTCAAAGAACATAGGTATAATCTTTTGGAAATGATATTAAGTTTTATTTTTTAAGCCAATTTCAGGAGTTTTAAAACTAAATTAAAAAATTCGGTTTGTGTCAGGATTAAAAATTGTTGAAAAGGTTTTTCCAACATACAATTAGCAACCCAAACAATTGATTCTTATAGAAAAATTTTGAAAAGATTAAAAAAATTGAAAATTGAAAAAGAACGTAAATTAGAAAACAGTAACTAATTTAAAAACTTTTTCCACAAAACAAGTTTTTCAAAGAAAAGAAAATAACTCCAATAGGCCAAAAATAAGCAAAAATAGAATCAAACAATATTTCAAGCGTAAAACGGCAGCAAATTACCATCAATAAGTAAATGAAAATCAGAACAAACGGAATTACAATGAATAACCGAGTTAAACTCAAAAATGAGCTAAAATTAACACGAGTAGGCTACTAAGCCCCATGCCTTCTCAAGACCGGAGCATAATTTCCGCTTTACTGAAAATAAAATGCGTTTTAAATGTTTTCATTTTTTCTACTTTCATAAATAAAAAATTATCATAACTTTAAGGAATAAACATTGGTATGTATCAATTAAACTGACAATCCACAGTCATTTGCTTAGAGAATATTGGAAAAAGCATTCAACAAAAAGAAGAGCTTAAAGCCTTAAAGTGTATTAAGCATTTATTTAATCAAAATAATTTTCATCAAAAAGCTAAAATTTTGCCAAATATCCAATATGTAGAAAACACAGCCACTCATTTCAGGGTACTTAAGGATTCTACAACCTTAAAACAAAATATTCTATAGATGTCGTATCTTTCAAATAGAGAGAAAAAAGGTGTTTCCGAAATTTGTTCAGGACAAATGCTTACATAGAAGTTTATAAGCATGTAAATATCACAATAGACAGATTGCGTGTAGAAAAAGTGTACAATCCCCTCTTTTCTCACCAAGCAATAATCACATAAACCAAGACAATATTTAATACAATTTCACCTACTTGATTTCTTTCACTGATTCACCAAAAACGTTCCAGAGAGCCTCATTACCACTCCCAATTGCACGATGGCTCTGATTATGAAGTCCAAGAGAAACATAGCCCTTAATATGAAAAGACGGTAGCTTATATTCATGGGCAATACTAGCCTGAATGTGTGAAGTCCTTGTTTGCGATCTAGCACACAAATTGGGAAGTGAAAAGAAAAATCCCTTGGCCAAAATTTAAACATACCCTGCAGCCATGTGCTGGTTTCCAAAAGTTTTGTTGAAAAGAAGAAAAATACTGTCTTGGAATTTAGCAAAGAAGTTAATGAACCCAACAAGCTGACAAGGTCAAACCTGTTTCCTTGACTTAGGGAATCAACTTCCTAAATGGTTTACGGGCACTTCAGACTACATAGAACGTCATTTTGAAGTTATTAAAACGATCTCTTCTTACCTCTTCCAATATTGTGGCTTCCACAAACTTCCCCTCCACAAACTTTCCCCTCAAAAACTATTTTTGGTAGGACCAATTTCCTAATTCGATGTGGTTGAGAGAGCAATTCTAGTTGCTGTAGTCACAGCCGATGAAAAATTATTGCTTCCCATTTTACTCACTTTCAAAAGTTTTTATTTGAGACTCTTTTTTGGTACGTTATTCCACTTGAACATTGGACAGATTTTATCCCGCAGGTAAGAACTTTGCGCTCGTACTTGATCTCTAACATCTACAATTTGCGCGTCTACGTTGCAACAGTAATCATTAATGAGTTGGAGGCTCATATTTTCAGTTGTATCGATGGGTACAAAAGTAGGATGAGCTGTCTTTAGAAGCTCGCACTTTCCAAACTAAGTTTTTACGTTGCTTATCACCACAATTGTTTTCTGATAACGATATTTCCCAAAGGAAAATTGACTTGAACCCTGATTAAAGATTTATTTCACCTTGCTACAGGGTGATCGGAAATCAGCCCGGTTCTTGTTTCCTTATTTGGATTTGTGACAATACTTGAGCAATTTCCGGAAAATTCAAGTTCTGAGACTTATAATTCTTGACTAGACCTGTTCTTTTTTTAGCTTTTATCTTAGGATATCAATGTTCAAATGTTAATGGCTAGCTTTTTAAATTAGAAAGTAGGGAGAACATGCATGGAGAAAAAACTGAAAGAGCAGGGCAAGAGTCCAACTTTTTTTCCCATTTTTTTCGATGTTGTTTATAAATTCTTCGGAATGGCATTCTCAATTATAATGAAAAAAATTCGGCTATTTTCGCATACAAATTTTACTTTGTATGTGAAACTAACACTGACCTTCAACGTCTTGTCTTTATCGTGACATTCTCAGGCAAAGTCGTGTGTTTTTTCTGTTTCTCATAGCTCCAGCCCTAAGTAGTGCTTTTAGGCCTCAAAATCAACCAAAGCACATTTTAAGTGACAATTTTTCATGTAAGGTTAACTCTGATGAGGGTAATAGCGCGTTTACACGGACGAGAGTTCCCGTCGCGGACAAAGGAATTCTGGTCCACTTGAAAGGAATCCGTTCGTGAATCCGGGTAGAAAAAAAGTCTAGCGACCAGCAAGGATTCCTTTCACCGGGACCGTTTTTGACCAATTCTGCTTGATGTGTAGGCAAGAAGAACGAGAATATTTACAGTTTTGTTGATTTTGGCCGACAAACAAATAACATGTCAGTAAAGAATCATCCCAAAATTACTGATTTAATCTGTTTGGTGCAGGACAAGCCTTGTATTTATGACACTGCTCACCAAGCTAAAAGACTTGCTTTGGGCTGAGATTTCAGAATAGCTGAATGAGATTTCAGATTCAGCTGTTCTGAAATCTCAGCCCAAGGCTGAGATTTCAGAACAGCTGAATGAACCAGGCTAGGAAATTGGAACTTTTGGGGATGGTCTCCAGGCTAAAGTATGCCCTATAGTTCTATTGGTAAAATTCTAGTTAATTGACTTCTTCCTATCTCAGAAATGGTTTAGATTAAGAAAATGAAACTTTCAGGGATGAATCTATAAGGTTTTAAAGATATGCAAATACACTTCCTAAATTTTGAAAAAAAAAAAAAAAACATTGATACGGCTCCAAATTCTACTCAAATAACAGGAATTGCATTTTCAGAACTAAAGGCAGCGAAAAAGGAACTAGTAACTGAAAATTATGGTAAAATGATGTTTTATGGGAAAAGAATCTTTTCCCACTTTTCCCTCTGTGTGTAAACATAAATCCTGTCTCCGAGACAGGATTCCCGTCAAGTTTTCCTCTCCGTGTAAACTCAGCATAAAGCTTTTTTCATTCGGAAGAGACCGAAAATGACTAATTTAGTTTAAAAAAAACTATTCTACCGGCAACACTGCGAAAAATCAGCAAAGAAATTAAACTTCTACAAATATGGAATGATTTTTGGGGGTTTGTAGTTCCAACTGTAGTTATGTCAAGATTAGTCGATTACTTCATGGTAGTTGGATATGAAGAGGATACAAAAAGTAAGAATAACCAAAGTAGTATATATTCAGCTTACTTGGCTGTAGACCTTGACCGAGTAGGCTATGTAAAGCAGATTATCCTGACTCTAGGTTTTATACATAGGCTACTAGAGATTACTAATTGTTCTACCAGGGTCAAGTCTGGTAACACTTACGAGGGGTAAAATTCTACCTTAGCTGCTTTTGGCTAGGCCTATCTTTTAAAGGGGTTAGATTATGAAAATGAAACTTTCAGGGATGGGTCTATGGACTAAAGAAGCCTATATCCCAAGAAAGTATATTGGTAGAATTATAACAGTTCATATAACTGTCTTACCAATAAAGTGAACATATCAGTTGATGCCTTTTTTATGCTGTTTATGAATATAATAATTGATTTTATCTTAAATTTAAATGTAAGTACTTTTTAACCTGAACTAACCTTATTATGAATATTTTTAGCACTGAGAAAATATAACATTATTGGTAAAATTCTAGTTTATTGACTTTTGGCTATCTTGGAAAGGGGTTAGGTTAGGAAAATGAAACTTTCAAGGGTGGGTCTACAGGCTAAAGTATATCCCAGGAAGGTATTTTGAAGTACCCACCTCCACTCCTTCTCCCTCTAGAGGGACCTGAAATTTGCCTACATGACAGGTTTTATACCTATTGAAATTTTGACAAACCAATATTTTACCTTGGTTTTCAGTTACTAATTGCTTTTTATCTGGCTTTACTTCTGAAAATGCAGTTCCTGTTATTTGAATAGAATTCTGAGCCATATCAATGTTTTTTTTTTTTAATTTAGGAAATGTATTTGCATATCTTTAAAGCCTTATAAATTGGGATTAAGCAAAGTTATGAAGCTGAAAACAATTTTGTTGTACTTCATTCAAGCAGAAGATCTACTTTGCAAGGTTTCACTTTTATAATACACATATTTTTAAAGGTCAGGACCCTCTAGAGGGAGAAGGAGTAGAGGTACGTACTTCAAAATACCCTCCTAGGATATACTTTAGCCTTTAGACCCACCCCTGAAAGTTTCATTTTCTTAACCTAACCCCTTTCTGAGATAGCCAAAAGTCAATAAACTAGAATTTTACTGTAAAAATCTTTGTGTTATACAAGCAAAACCTTGCAAAATAGATCTCCTGCTTAAATGAAGTACAAAAAAACTATTTTCAGCTTCACAACTTTGCTCAATCTGAATTTATGAGGTTTCAAAGATATACAAATATATTTCCTAAATTCAAAAAAAAAAAAAAAAAAAAACAGCCATTGATATGGCTTAAAATTCGACTCAAATAACAGAAATCGCATTTTCAAAACTAAAATCAGAGTAAAAGAAACTGATAACTGAAAATTATCATAAAATCTATTTTTTTTTAAACTTCAGTAGGTATAGAACTGTCAAACAGGGCTGTCACATATGGGGAGAGGAGGGGGATATCCCCCCAATATTTTTGGTCACTTGGTAAAAAAAAATAAGTCAGTAAAACTGTGGTGCTTTTTGCCATTATTTTTCTGGTGTTGCTGAAATTCTTTGTTCAGTCAATAAGGACCATAAAAATACTAACATGTCATCTATAGAAATTTTGAACTAGGTTTGTAAACACAGCAGTGTTATCAACACCTGCTGTGATTTTACAGATTGTACCACAACTATCCATTTGGTTAAATAAACAGCATTAAAACAGTGACATGATAAGTCCTATATTGTCCTATACTGGACTGTAAAATTTCATAAGAATCCCCCTAAACCATGGTTTATTACTGAAGCAGCTAAATGTCGAACCCACATTGCTGCTACTGACCTCTCTTTAATTTTAAAGGAAATTATAAATAAACTTAAAACCTATTGTTCTGGTATTAAAAAAATTTTGAACTATAATCCATATTGGAGTGTTGATAATTCACTGCAGGTGATAGACTCTTTAAAGAATTGAGTCTTTTGATTTTGTGACAATGTATACTAATTTATCACTTAATGTAGTGTTAGATAATTTAAAAACGGTTATCAAGAAATCATTCCTCTTATCTTTTGATTTATTAGAATTTGTTTTATATAATACTTATATAAGATTTAATGGTAATTTGTACAAGCAAATTGTGGGAATTCTCATGGGGGGGGGGGAATGCCACCCCATTTATAGCTGACTTGTTTTTAAGTCAACTCAATTATAAATATATGATGGATAAGAATAATCCAAAGAATTTAAAACATGTTTTGTCAAATAATAAAAGATATTTAGATGATATTTTGGTTTTAAATTGTAAGGAATTCATTGATATTTCTAAAAATAAATATCCATCAGAGCTTACTCTTGAACCTAGTCATGGCACTGGTCTAGAAGATCATTTCTTAGATTTAAATATTAATATTTCTGATAATAATAAATTAAGTTTTAAAATGTATAATAAAATGGATGATTTTGAAGTGATTAATTTCCCAATCCCTGAATGTAATATACACTCAAATATCACATATTCGGCATTTTTCTCACAGTTATTTAGATGTGCAAGGATTTGTAGTAATTGTATTGATTTTAAAAATAGATGTAAAATTTTAAGCCAAAAATTGATTTTAAGAGGTTTTTCTGCAAATAAATTAACTTGGCAATTTAAAAAAATTAGTTTTCATTATAAGAAACTTTTAAATAAATACCAAAAGAATTATCTTGAAATATTTAGAGAAATCTTTGGTTAATTTTGATTTTCCTTGTTACTGAGTTTGGCATGTCCCTAATTTTTGACAGTGGATTTCTAGAGGATTTTGTATACATTGTCGTTACAAATGGTCTTATTTTACATTCATTTCCTTGATTTTTATCTAGGTCACATTTACATTAATAGAGAAATTTCAACACAGTGAAAAACTTTGAATAATTGTTTAGTTTTAATATAGATTCTGAATTGGTAGAACTAAGGTAGGATGAGCTTGTTTTGGTGTTACTTGGTTGTTCTACATTTGCTTGTTTTTTCATAGGCATATATTTTGGGGGTGATACCTAACACTGGGATACCATGGGGAATTTATGGTCGGCACGCCACTTGCCTGGATGGAGAATTTAAAGTGCCGAAACCCTATAGGCAAGTGTGTATTCTCCTGGTGAGCCCTTGTGTTGGGTTGTTGCCTCTGAATTATTTGTCTTATTGACAACATGACTGCCTGTCCATGGATTATTCTTTATGGTTGATTGTGTATGGCTATGCTGTTTGACCTATGTGATTGTATGGATGAGTAGGGTTAAGGCCTCATTCAAGTGCTGATCTATATTAATCACTAATGTAGGAAAACAGTCTTCCTTTTCTCCTTCTGTCTTTTTTTTATGTGTTTGTGCTGTTGCATTGGTGATTTCTCTTTTCATTATGTGAAATTCTGCTCTATGAAATTTTTTATAATTAGTGGGTTTTATGAACATTTAATTAACCCCAATAACATAAAGTTGTACAATGATTATTAGAGACTTATGTAAGTAGTTTATAGACATTAAGTGAAGTGTGAAGCCTTGTTTCCTTCCTTGGATAGCAGCCATAACACAGGTCATTTTAAAATCACATACCTTCTTGTTTCTGTAGTGGCTATCTTGCATTTTTGGCATAATGGGGATTCATCCCTCCCTATTTGGGAAAGATGTTTCCCAAAAATTTCCAGTTCTTACTATAGCATCTGTAACCATTCTTGTCTTGGACCTTTTCCATCAGGGTGGGACTAACTTTGGGAGTAATTTCTTTGTTTCTTTATGCCCCACCTTCCTATGCCAATTTTGTTCTGCTCTTTCACTGCTCCAAACCCTCACTGCCACCTTCCAGCAACTCTGAGAAATCTCATTATCCATGCTAATGACTTAAAGTTGTTTGGTACAGTCAACTACAAGTCACTAGAAGTGGATCTTGACTATGGTCAAGACTTGGCAGCAATATAGCACATGAGTTTCATTGATAAATGCAGCATTGTACATTTTGGCAAGGTCAAGCCAGTAGTATCAATAACGATAAGTGTCAGCCCCCAATGATGAGTTTTCAAAAAGTTACTAGATGTTGAATGGAATGGTGTTTCCTGGGACTACCAGTGGGATGCATTTGATGGTTTATTATTCATATCGTCAAGTATGGGACATATAACAGATCAAGATGAATCTTAATGTGCTCCAAAGTGCAAATCAAAGTAATTAATTAATTAAGGTAATATTTCAAAGTACGAATTACATTTGAGTTTTTTTAAAAGCTATATCAAAACTAAACTGTATCTTAGGTTTATATATGGGACCATAAGGGGGGGGGGCACTAATTGATTTAATTGATTTTTATTGTTTAATTAAAGTTACACATGATTCCTTTTTTTACATAAGAAATAGGTTAAGGAAAGTGGTTTGAAACATACCAAATAATTAGAAATCAATCATTTCTAAGTCATATATTCAACAGACATTGATTGTTAAAATCAAATCCAATAAACCTATTGGTGCTACTTATTAATTTCTTTCTTTGTAAGAATTAAGGATAAGGAATTAAATGTCACTGTAGAATGCATTTAATGGGTTAAATTGGATTTACAAGTGATATGGTTACTAAATTGGGAAAGAACAAAATATCAAGTAGTCTATTCACTTTTGTCCCTATCTCATTTGTGGAATATCCTAGATGTTTTTCCCCTTATTGTTTTTATTGCACTTAGTATTTACCAAGTGACATATAGCAATCACAAATTCTGTCAGTCCTAGTTTTGCTAGTTTAGGCACTTCCAGATAAGCTATGACAATGAAATTTGTCAGGCTTATCAGGGACCAGACCAGATTAAATTAGAAATAGTAGTTTCCCCGATTCGAGCATCTGGATGGGGGATTTGGTGGATGGTTAATTCAAAAATTTAGAAAAATGAGGCATTTTTAACTTACTAATGGGTGATCGGATCTTAATGAAATTTGATATTTAGAAGGATATTGTGTCTCAGAGCTCTTATTTTAAATCCTGACTGGATCTGGTGACATTGGGGGAGTTGGAGGGGGAAACCTAAAACCTTGGAAAATGCTTAGAGTGGAGAGATCAGGATGAAACTTGGTGGGAAAAAAGCACAAGTCCTAGATACATGATTGAAATAACCAGAACGGATCTGCTCTCTTTGGGGGAGTTTGGGGGGGAGGGTTAATTCTGAAAAATTAGAAAAAAGAGGTATTTTTAAGTTATGAATGAGTGACTAGATCTTATCATATTTGGAAGGACCTTGTAATTCAGATCTTTTATTTTAAATCCTGATCAGATCCAGTGTCATTAGGGGGGAGGGGGAGGAAATCTTGGAAAATGCTTAGAGTGGAGAGATCAGGATGAAACTTGATGGGAAGAATATGGAAAAGTCCAAGATAGGTGACTGACATAACCGGACTTGGTCTGCTCTCTTTGGGGGAGTTAGAGGGGGGGGATTCAGAAAAATTAGAAAATATGAGGTATTTGTAACTTACAAACAGGTGGTCAGATCTAAATCAAATTGGATCCATAGAAAGATCTTGTGCTTCAGAGCTCTTATACTAAATCCTGAATAGATCCGGTGACGTTCGGGGGTGTTAGAGGGGGAAACCAGAAATCTTGGAAAACATGAAAATTGAGGTATCTTTATCTTACAAATGGGTGATCGGATCTTAATTAAACTTGATATATAGAAAGCTTTTATGTTTTAGATGCTCCATTTCCAATTCGAATCGGATCCGGGGACATAGGGGGCTGGAGGGGGAAACAGAAATCTAGGAAACCGGAAATCTTGAAAAATGGTTAGAGTGGAGAGATCAGGATGAAACTTGATGAGAAGAATAAGCACAAGTTCTAGATACATGATTGACATAATTGGAATGGATTTGCTCTCTTGGGGGGAGTTTGGGGGATTTCCAGTGCTTTCAGTGATTTTGGACGTACTAGGACAATGAAATTTGGTGGGCGTGTCAGGGTCCTGCACAAATTGACTTGATAACAGTTGCTTCCCCGATTCAACTATCTGAGGGGCTGGAGAGAGAGGAAAAATTGAAAAAATAAGGTGTTTTTAACTTATGAATAGGTAATCGGATCTCAATAAAATTTGATGTATAGAAGGACCTTGTGTCTCAGAGCTCTTATTTTAAATCCCAACCATGTCTGGTGATATTAAGGGGGAGTGAGCTGGAGGGGGAAACAGGAAATCATGGAAAACGCTTAGAGTGGAGAGATCAGGATGAAACTTGGTGGAAAGAATAAGCACAAGTCCTAGATACGTGATTGACATAACTAGACTGAATTCGCTCTCTTTGAGGTAGTTGGGGGGATGTTAATTCAGAAAAATTAGAAAAATTGAGGTATTTTTACCTTAAGAATTGGTGACTGGATATCAATGAAAATTGATATTTAGAAGGAACTCATGTCTCAAAGCTCTTATTTTAAATCCTGAACAGATATGGTGACATTGGGGGGAGATGGAGGGGGAAACTGGAAATCTTGGAAAATGCTTAGAGTGGAAAGATTGGGATGAAGAAAAGTTAGAAAATACGAGGTATTTTTAACTTATGATTGGGTGATCAGATCCTTATGGATTTTGATATTTAGAAGGACCTCGTGTCTCAGAGCTCTTATTTTAAATCCCGACTGGCATCAAGCCTCTGATTTTCACTTTAAATCAATCTATTGATTCGTAGAATTTTGCTAGAGCTCATGCCATATGAGCTCTTGGCTCTTCTGACCTCGTCATAAGTGCCATATGAGCTCTTAGCTCTTGTTCATCTTGTGATGAATTACATAATGGGTAGCTCCAGTTTTGTGTTAATGTGATCCAGTTTTGCCTAAGTGATGCCAATGATATTGTTTGGTAAGTATTATTTAAGAATGATGTAAAATGTGGATAGCAAGACATTATGAAATTAAATAAATAAAAAATTAGTTTTTTTTAACTGAAAATAAGGAGCGACATTAATACTTAAAACGAACAGAAATTACTCCGTATATGAAATGGGTTGTCCCCTACGCAATCCTCTTTGCGCTAAAGCTTTTAATTGTTTTAAAAAGTAGAATTGTGGCAAAGAGTCAAACTTTAGCGTAAAGAGCGAGGGATTGCGGAGGGGACAACCCATTTCATATACGGAGTAATTTCTGTTCGTTTTAAGTTTTAATATCGCTCCTTACTTTCAGTTAAAAAAAAACTATTTTTTTTATTTAATTTCTGAACGTTCTTGAATTAATGCATGTTTGATTTTGGCTCTCCGCACATAAATTATTAAAATGAAATTTGTATATTAATTCATTTTTGGCTAAATGACTTTCCCTTAGTTTTGATTAGACGATTTTGAGAAATAAGGGGTGGGGAAGGAGGCCTAGTTGCCCTCCAATTTTTCGGTTACTTAAAAAGGCAACTAGAACTTTTAATTTTTAACGAGCGTTTTTATTAGTAAAAAATATACGTAGCTTAAGAATTAACTTTCGTAACACACTTTTATATTTCTATATTTTTATTATGTATACGAGGGGGTTTGTACCCTCGTTAATACCTCGCTCTTTACACTAAATCGTAAGTTTTGTCCCAAAACTATAAGAATGACCCCTGAATTAGAAAGTAGAATAAATAGTTGAAATTACTAAAAATACTTTAGCATAAACAGCGAGGTATTTATCTCCTCCTAAATACCTCGCTCCTTATACTAAAGTATTTTTAGAACCCCTCATATGCGTAATAATCTCTGTTTGTTTTAAGTTTCAATGCTACTCCTTACTTTCAATTGAAAAAACGTTTTCATCTTTATTTTTTCATTGCTTTTTTATAGTAATGTTTGAAAATCCTGCGCCCTTTTCATTGAATTTTTCTTCCCCCATGACATATTTCTCCAAGGAAACATCCTCCCACGTAGCCCCTTCCGCTCAAACCCGCCCCCAAACCAAAAAAATCCCCCTTAAAACGTCTGTATACTTCCCAATAACCATTACTGTATGTAAACACTGGTCAAAGTTTGTAACTTGCAGCCCCTCCCCCAGGGATCATGGGGGAGTAAGTCATTCCTAAAGACATAGTTATTATGGTTTTCGACTATGCGGAACAAAATGGCTATCTCAAAATTTTGATCTGTTGACTTTGGGAAAAATGAGCGTGGGAGGGGGCCTAGGTGCCCTCCAATTATTTTGGTCACTTAAAAAGGGCATTAGAACTTTTAATTTCCTTTAGAATGAGCCCTCTTCCCACATTCTAGGACCACTTGGTCGATACGATGACCCCTGGAAAAAAAACAAACAAATAAACATGCACCCGTGATTTGTCTTCTGGCAAAAAAAAAATCCACATTTTTGTAGATAGGAGCTTGAAGATTTTGCTAAAGGGTTCTCTGATACGCCGAATGCGATGGTATGATTTTTGCTAAGATTCTATGACTTTTAAGGGGTGTTTCTGCCTATTTTCCAAAATAAGGCAAATTTTCTCAGGCTTCCGTGTTTTAGAGTTTCGTTTACCATTGAGCCGGATCGCTCCTTACTTCAGCTCGTTACCACGAACTATTTGATAATAATTTCGCTGTTTTAGTATTTTCTTTAGTTTTTATGGCACTTGGTATTAACCAAGTGACATATATCAATTGCAAATTCTGTCGGTCTGTTGGTCCTGGTTTTGCTACTTTAGGCACTTCCAGGTAAGCTTGGACGATGAAATTTGGCAGGCGTATCAGGGACCGGACGGGATTAAATTAGAAATAGTCATTTTCCCGATTTGACCATCTGGGTGGGGGGGAGTGGGGGGCCCGTTTATTTGAGAAAGATAGAAAAATTGAAGTATTTTTAACTTACGATCGTTTGATCAGATCTTAATGAAATTTGATGTTTGGAAGGATATCGGGTCTCAGAGCTGTTATTTTAAATCCCGACCGGATCTGTTGATATCAGGGGGGGATTTGGGAGGGGGAAGCCTAACATCTTGGAAACACTTGAGTGGAGAGTGGAGGAATCGTCCTAGATTAGTGGAGGAAAGCACAAGTCCTAGATACATGATTGAAATAACCGAAACGGGTCCGCTCTCTTTGGAGTAGTTGGGGAGGGGGGTTAATTCCGAAAAATTAAAAAAAATGAGGTATTTTTAACTTGGGAACGGGTGATCGGATCTCAATGAAATTTGATATTTAGAAGGATATGGTGTCTCAGAGCTCTTATTTTAGATCCCGACTGGATCTTGTGACAGTGAGGGGGTTGGGAGGGGGAGACCTAAAATCTTGGATAACACTTAGAGTGGAGGGATCGGGATGAAACTTGGTGGGAAAAATAAACACAAGTCCTAGATGCATGATTGACATTTCCGGAACAGATCCGCTCTCTTTGGGGTAGTTGGGGGGGGGTCAATTCTGAAAAATTAGAAAAAATGGGGTATTTTTAACTTACAAACGGGTGATTGGATCTCAATAAAATTTGATATTTAGAAGTATATCGTGTCTCAGAGCTCTTTTTTCAAATCCCGACCGGATCTGGTGATGTTTGGGGGGAGTTGGGAGGGGGAAACCTAAAATCTTAAATTGAATAAATAGATAAATAGAATAAATAGTTGAAATTACTAAAAATACTTTAGCATAAACAGCGAGGTATTTATCTCCTCCTAAATACCTCGCTCCTTATACTAAAGTATTTTTAGAACCCCTCATATGCGTAATAATCTCTGTTTGTTTTAAGTTTCAATGCTACTCCTCACTTTCAGTTGAAAAAACGTTTTCATCTTTATTTTTTCATTGCTTTTTTATAGTAATGTTTGAAAATCCTGCGCCCTTTTCATTGAATTTTTCTTCCCCCATGACATATTTCTCCAAGGAAACATCCTCCCACGTAGCCATTTCCCTCAAACCCGCCCCAAAACCAAAAAAATCCCCCTTAAAACGTCTGTATACTTCCCAATAACCATTACTGTATGTAAACACTGGTCAAAGTTTGTAACTTGCAGCCCCTCCCCCAGGGATCATGGGGGAGTAAGTCATTCCTAAAGACATTGTTATTATGGTTTTCGACTATGCGGAACAAAATGGCTATCACAAAATTGCCCTCTTCCCACATTCTAGGACCACTTGGTCGATACGATGACCCCTGGAAAAAAAAAACAAAAAAACAAATAAACATGCACCAGTCATTTGTCTTCTGGCAAAAAAAAAAAAAAAATCCACATTTTTTGTAGAAAGGAGCTTGAAGATTTTGCAAAAGGGTTCTCTGATACGCCGAATGCGATGGTATGATTTTTGCTAAGATTCTATGACTTTTAAGGGGTGTTTCTGCCTATTTTCCAAAATAAGGCAAATTTTCTCAGGCTTCCGTGTTTTAGAGTTTCGTTTACCATTGAGCCGGATCGCTCCTTACTTCAGCTCGTTACCACGAACTATTTGATAATAATTTCGTTGTTTTAGTATTTTCTTTAGTTTTTATGGCACTTGGTATTAACCAAGTGACATATAGCAATTGCAAATTCTGTCGGTCTGTTGGTCCTGGTTTTGCTACTTTAGGCACTTCCAGGTAAGCTTGGACGATGAAATTTGGCAGGCGTATCAGGGACCGGACGAGATTAAATTAAAAATAGTCATTTTCCCGATTTGACCATCTGGGTGGGGGGGAGTTTTGGGGGCCCGTTAATTTGAAAAAAATAGAAAAATAGAAGTATTTTTAACTTACGATCGTTTGATCAGATCTTAATGAAATTTGATGTTTGGAAGGATATCGGGTCTCAGAGCTGTTATTTTAAATCCCGACCGGATCTGGTGACATCAGGGAGGGATTTGGGAGGGGGAAGCCTAACATCTTGGAAACACTTGAGTGGAGAGTGGAGGAATCGGGACGAAACTTGGTGGGAAAAATAAGCACAAGTCCTAGATACATGATTGAAATAACCGAAACGTGTCCGCTCTCTTTGGAGTAGTTGGGTAATTCCGAAAAATTAAAAAAATGAGGTATTTTTAACTTAGGAACGGGTGATCGGATCTCAATGAAATTTGATATTTAGAAGGATATCGTGTCTCAGAGCTCTTATTTTAAATCCCGACCGGATCTGGTGACATTGGGGGGGGGGGGGTTGGGAGGGGGAAACCTAAAATCTTGAAAAACACTTGGAGTGGAGGGATCAGGATGAAATTTGGTGGGAAAAATAAGCACAAGTTCTAGGTACATGATTGACATAACCGGAACAGATCTGCTCTCTGTGGGGTAGTTGGGGGGGGGGGTTAATTCTGCAAATTAGAAAAAAATGAGGTAGTTTTAACTTACGAACGGGTGATCGGATTTCAATGAAATTTGATATTTAAAAAGATATCGTGTCTCAAAGCTCTTATTTTAAATTACGACCGGATCTGGTGACATTGGGGGGAGTTTGGGGTGGTGAACCTAAAATCATGGAAAACGCTTAGATTGGAGGGATCGGGATGAAACTTCGTGGGGAAAATAAGCAGAAGTCTTAGATACGTGATTTATATAATTGGAACGGATCCACTCTATTGGGGGGGGGGGGTTAATTCTGAAAAATAGAAAAAATGACGTCTTTTTAACTTACGAAGGAGTAATCGGATCTTCATGAAACTTCATATTTAGAAGGACCTCGTAACTCAGATCTCTTATTTTAAATATCAACTGGATCCAGCGTCATTGGGGGGGATCTTAGAATATACTTAAAGCGGAAAGATCAGGATGAAACTGGACGAGAAGAATAAAAGCCTTTCTAAGATACATGACTGACATAACCGGATCGGATCTGCTTTCTTTGGTGGAGTTGGGGGGGGGTAATTTTGAAAATTGAGGTATTTGTAACTTAAAAAAGGGTGACCAGATCTTAATGAAATTTGATATTTAGAAGGATCTTTTGCTTTAAAGCTCTAATTTTAAATTCCGACCAGATCCTGTGACATTGGGGGGAGTTGGAGGGGAAAATCGGAATTCTTGGAAAACGTGAAAATTGGGGTATTTTTATCTTACGAATAGGTGATCGGATCTTAATGAAATTTGATATTTAGAAGGAATTCATGTCTCAGAGCTCTTATTTCAAATCCCGACCAGATCTTTTGACATTGGGGGGAGTTGGAGGGGGAAATCTTGGAAAACACTTGGAGTGCAGGAATCGGGATGAAGGTTGGTGGATAGAATAATTAAATGTCCTTAATACGTGACTGACGTAACCGTACTGGACTCGCTCTCTTTGGGGGAGTTGGGGGGAAGGGTTCAGTGATTTGGCGAGTTTGGTGCTTCTGGACGTGCTAGGACAATGAAAACTGGTAGGCTTGTCAGGGAGCTGCGCAAATTGACTTGATAAAGTCGTTTTCCCAGATTTGACCATCTGGGGGGCTAAAGGGAGAGGAAAAATTAGAAAAATTAGGTATTTATAACTTACGAGTGGGTGATCGTACCTTAATGAATTTTGATATTTAGAAGGACATTGTGCCTCAGGGCTCTTATTTTATATCCTGACCGGCATTAAACCTCTGATTTTCCTTTTAAATCAATCTATTGATTCTTAAGATTTTGTTAGAGCTCATACCATATGAGCTCTTTTGCTCTTAGCTCTTCTTGCCTCGTCACAAGTGCCATATGAGTTCTTAGCTCTTGTTTTGTATAGCCAGGGATCTATATCCAGGACAGTTAGGTGGGGGGGGGGGAGTACATTGTCAGAAGTGTAACTCATGATATTTACAAAGGACTTATAAGAAGGAATCTGATGGAAATACTTCTATTTTATTTACATGTTTCCTTCAGAAGAGCCCTAACTCTGCAGTGTTTTCAAGATTGTACAGTTATTGTGTTGCAAGAGCAACACTTAGGTTTTGTTGTGTTTTTTTTCCTAGCACCCCGATTTCGGCTTATTCCTAGAAAGTGGTAAGGGTCTAACCTTGGCAGTTTTTACGGAAAGTATGGACCTTAGGCCGGATTGATGAATATGACTTTAAATTTTGGAAAGCTTCGTAGAACTGTTGCCTGGGTCCAAAAATGATGGTTTTGCTTGTGTTTCTACCCACTTCTGTTTGGGATTTTAGCTGTGTTTATCATTCGGTTTTTTGCACTTGGGATTGCGATAGAGAAATAGTATCAGATGTGCCTCTTAAACTTTAAAAGTTCTGTCATTGCTAAAGAAATTAGAGTTTATCATTTGCTCCTTTCTAAGTGATGACGTTAGAAACTGGGCCTACGGCAAAAAAGTCTACTTTTGAACTAAAACAAATATTTTTTTTTTTTAGACGGCATTCGATAGCTCTTGATGAGCTGGGGACACAGGGAATGTTTGATTAGCTATCACCATCAACAAAGCTCAAGGGCAATCATTAGAATAATGAGGTATAGATCTGAATACGGATTGTTTTTCCCACGGACAATTATATGTTGCATGTTCAAGAGTAGGTAAACCTGACAATCTATTTATATGTACAGACAATGGGACAGCGAAGAATGTTGTATATTCGCAAGTTTTACGTAGTTAAATATATATATATATATATATATATATATATATATATATATATATATATATATATATATATATATATATATATATATATATATATATATATATATATATATATATATATATATATATATATATATATATTTATATATATATATATATATATATATATATATATATATATATATATATATATATATATATATATATATATATATATATATATATATATATATATATATTCACAGGTGGGACACAGGGACACAACTACAATGGCGTATAAGTAATATGGCGCGTAACGACTTACGCGCGCGGGGGGGGGGGCTTGGGGTGGCGCAAAGCGCCACCCCAACAGATAGTTTAAGTATAAAACCAAAGAAGAGAATTATTAAAAACAATGGGCTTGCGACTAGTATATTAAAAATAAGAACAATTGTACATGTAATTTTGCCTGTGTACAGCAAGATGTCCTCAGTATTGAGAAGGAGCAAATATACTCCAATAGGAAACAAGGTTTAATAATATGCTCATTTTGGAGAGCCTTTTCATCCCATTCAGTCTTTTGTTTTTAATTATCTGCTTACATCATTAATGTGATTTGTTCAAGATATATCGAAAATCAATGTACGAGTTACACGAAGAGAAAAATCAAGATGCGACAAGTTTCATGAACAAAATTAAGAACGCAAAAAGTTCTATAAAAATCAGTACGCAATAAGTCTCTTGAACAAAATGGGTTTCACGAGAAGAAAAATCACAGTACAAGTTTCACGACAAGAAAAATCAACATGCAACAAGTTTAACGAACAAAAATCAGCACGCAACAAGTTCCATGGACAAAACATCAGCGCGCGACAAGTTTCATGAACAAGATCAGTTTCACCATGAGAAAAATCAATCTACAAGTTTTACTTATATATTTTCTAAGGCCAACCTGACTCTTATACATATTAATGATAGATGGTAATAAGCTTACCTATGCTATGGATGTCAGATGATCGATTTTCTTTAAACAGCAGTTTCGACAGGACCTGTGTCTGTCATCATTCTAGCAAGAGATTTGAATTTCACTGTAATCACTGTACTAGTTCCACGAAGAGGAAAATCAACATGCAACAAGTTTCACGAACAAAAGTCAGCACGCAACAAGTTCCATGCACAAAATTAGTTTCACCAAGAGAAAAATCAATGGACAAGTTTTACGTAAGAAAAATCAACACGGAACAAGTTTCGCGAACAAAAATCAGCACGAGACAAATTGCACGAACAAAAATCAGCACGTAACAAGTTCCATGAACTGAATTAGTTTCACGAGAAAAAAAAATCAATGTAAAAGTTTCTCGAAGAAAAAATCAATACGCAGCAACTTTCAAGAACAAAATCGCAACAGTTACGAACAACAATAAGCACGCAACAAGTTTCATGAAGAAAATCAGTTTCACGAGGAGAAAAATCAGTGTACAAGTTTCGAGAAAAAATCAACATGCAACAACTTTTACGAACAAAAATCAGCACGCAACAATTTCCACGAACAAAATCAATACGCAATAAGTTCCATGAACAAAATCAGTTTCACGACGAGAAAAATCAATATACAAGTTTCACGATGAGAAAAACCAACATGCAACAAGTTTCACGAACAAGCACGCAAGTTAACAAGTTAACCAGCACGCAACATGCTCCATGGACAAAATCAGCTCGCAACAAGTTTAATGAGCAAAATCACTTTCACACGGAGAAAAATCAATGTAAAAGTTACACGAAGAAGAAAAAATCAATATGTAACAAGTTTCACGAACAAGAATCAGCACGCAACAAGTTCCAAGAACAAAATCAGTTTCGTGAGGAGAAAAATCAATGTACGAATTTCACGAAGAGAAAAGTCACCATGCAACAAGTTTTATGAACAGAAATCAGCACACAACAAGTTCCACGAACAAAAAATCAATATGCAACATGTTCCGTGTAGAAAATCATTTTCACCAGGAGAAAAACTAATGTACAAGTTTCACGAAGAAAAAATCAACATGCAACAAGTTCCACGAACAAAAATTAGCTCGCAACGAGCTTCACGAATAAAATCAACACGCAACAAGCTCCATGAACAAAATCAGTTTCACGATGAGAAAAATCAATATACAAGTTTCACGAAGAGAAAATGAGCATGCAACAAGTTTCAAGAACAAAAATCAGCACGCAACAAGTTCAAATAAAAACAGTGGTTATTTTTTTGTTTATATTAAGTTTAAATGATCGATTCTAGTGTAAACAAATATCTCTGCAGGAAAATGTCGAAAAAATGCCATGTGTATGAAAAAAGACAATTACTAAAAATGCGCTAAAAGTAACCCGCAATATTATTGGACAACACTCTCTAAAGCATTTCTCAAACAGCAGGTGCACTTCAAATGTAACCAAATTCTTGTAATTGATTTGCCCCTGCGTGTCAGTTACTGCAGCCATATGGGAACACGCAATCAATAGCTTAATCATTCTAGTATGCGCGAACAGATAATTCTCCGTACATACAATAGTTTATCATGCATAATGTTTTTCCCGGATCAAAATATTATGAATATTTGCTGATCTAGATGGTTAAGGCTCCTTTCCTTTGAGGGGAATTCCCTTTCGAATCATAATGTAGACAAAAATCTTTAGATTATAGAGGTTCCCTGAAAAAAATGCCTTGAAAGAAAATGAAATAGTATTAAAGTATTGAAAAGTATTATTTAACAACCCACATGTGCATTGTCATTACGTAACATCCCACGCGTGTGTCCTCAGTTACAATCGGGTGTTCCTCATGGGCCCTGGAGAAACAAGTCACGTGTGAATGCGTCATCCTTAACATAAGCAAACAATATCTATTACATAAGAATACAAAAGTCATGGAACGTCTTGAAAAACGCCTTGAAATGTCTTGCAACGTCTTGAAAAAAATGTCTTAAAAACTTCTTGAAATGTCTTGAAACGTCTTGAAAAATGTCTTAAAAATTGTCTTGAAATATGTTGAAGAAAAATGTCTGAAGAAAGTCTAACACGCGATATTACATAACAGTCAAAATACTATGATGTAACAACCAAACCCCAATACATGACAACCAAAGTACCCCCCTCCCCCTATTACGTAGCTTACACCTGCATCTTTTAGAAAACCTTCCCTATTACGTAAAATTTACATGTGTTTTGCCCTGAGGAAATCGCTTTTAAACCTTTTTCGTCATCTTAAATCATTAAGAAAGAAAAGAGTCGTGGTTATGGGCGCGCTTAGAACCAGCGAGGGTATACTACTTTCCTATCAGAATATATATAATATATACACACACACACACACACATATATATATATATATATATATATATATATATATATATATATATATATATATATATATATATATATATATATATATATATATATATTTATATATATATATATATATATATATATATATTTATATATATATATATATATATATATATATATATATATATATATATATATAAATATATATATATATATATAAATATATATATATATATATATATATATATATATATATATATATATATATATATATATATATATATATATATATATATATATATATATAAATATATATATATATATATATATATATATATATATATATATATATATATATATATATATATATATATATATATATATATATATATATGGCGTCTTTTGATTTACTCAAAACGTAATCGTTTTGACCCTCCTCCTTTACATAAGTGCGTTAAGATTTATCCCGCTACTTAACCATGTATAATTATCAGTCTAAGCTTATAGTGCAAATACATAATTTGTGTCTGGATTAGAAACAAAAATTGTTTAGCCCTTTCCCTCTTCTACAGATACGAAATTTAAATTTCATAGACCCACTCTCCCGCTCCCTTTGTCCGTCATTACTTGGAATTTTTAACTGTATTTGCTAAGCCATTCTCAAGATATTGCAGAAATGCCACCTTGTTGGACAGAATAGGCTTAGGGTCTTCTGATCTACCCCAAATCTAAATATAGGGTCCACTTAACCTTCCCCTCTCTAATACTCCTCGAAGTTTCAAATTGTTACCTTAAGTCGTCCCAAAGACATTGTAAATGATTTTGAAAAATCTGGTCCGTTTAGCGTCTTTTGACTTGCTCAGATACGCGTGCCGTTTCCAGAGTATATTCTTGGGAAACTGGGGGAATCATAGCTTAAATGATCTGTATGAGATCGTTTGAAATACATCTTATTAGGAACGAAGGTGATGGGCTCATTTTAAGGCTATCTAACATACCCCTTCTCAAACTTCTAGCTACAGTTTCAGACACCCAAGATGATCCACACCCTTCTTTTCCATTATAAAACCCACGTGTGAACAACGGGCAACTTGCATAATTTAAGGCCTTTGTCCCGGGGACTATGGGGATCATGTCACCTCCGGAGGGATACCTGTTGAATCTTTTGACTATTTTGAACAAAATGGGTATCTCAAAAATTTTGATCAAATATCTGGGGATGAGTCTGGGGGAGTGGGTTACAAAAAGGACACGGAAGAGGGACTCGCTATCCCCTGGTTACTTTCGATTCTTAAAAAGGGGAACTAAAACTTTCAATATCATATATGATGAACCACGTCCAAAGTTTCTACGACTAACCCTTCCAAACGTAGCCTGGGGAAAAACAATAATGCATGGAACTCACTTCGCTCTTTGCTTAGGCAGCATTGCTGCGCTGCCTATGACTTAAAGGGTATAAGCTTCAAGCCGATCACACGTAGAATTTTTTTTGGCGTAGTTTTTGACTCTTGAGTCCTCCTTAACAAGTTACTTTTTGATGGCTATTTTACTGCCGCCTGCGAGTCGGTTAAACTATCAAATTTAACTGAATATTAATTTGAGCTGAAAGAGGTGATTTCCACGAGGTTAAGTTGAGCTAGGTGCAACTCAGTGAAATTTACGGCAGAAAGCTTTCAGTTGGCCTTCCAGATTGACACTTTTGAATTTATCTATGTTTAAAGATATATTTTTTGAAACTTCGAATTTTGTATTAACATGGCAAAGATAATTAACGCACTAAAGAACAAAGTTGGAGATTGCCGAAATTTGAATTGAATGCTTACCGACGCAATCATGTTGGAAGGTTGAATTGTACTTTACAATACAGATAGTTATATTAGGTAATACTTTCTGTAAAAAATAAGAATTATAAGGGCTTCGGTTAGTTTTGTATTATCAAAGGATTTTGTTTTTTATTAGTAACGGTCAAAATCAGGAAAATGTTTTCGAAGATTTCTGCTCTCCTTTGAAGTTCGTGTTTTGTAGCCTGTAAAAATTCTCACACTGTCTTAAAATTCTTCCTTAAAAGAAAAATGGTTTCCATAATCATCTCGAAAATAAACGTTGATAAGTACTCGAACATTAAATCGTTTATCTTTGTTAACACTAATTCTTAGGGATATTTCTGGCAATCCGAATGGAAGCTCTACATACAACGCGTTCCAAAGACACCGTTTTTATAGCACTTAGTATTAACCAAGTGACATATAGCGATCGCAAATTCTGTCGGTCAGTCTGTCTGTCCCGGTTTTGGTAGTTTAGGCACTTCCAGATAAGCTAGGACGATGAAATTTAGCAGACATATCAAGGACCAGACCAGATTAAATTAGAAATAGTCAACCATCTGGGGAGGGGGGGGGGTTGGTGAGTGCTCTGATAGTTAATTCGGAAAAATTAGAAACAATGAGGTATTTTAACTTACGAACGGATCTTAGGTGATCGAATCTTAATGAAATTTTATATTTAGAAGGATAGAATGTCTCAGAGCTTTCATGTTAAATCTCGACCGGATCTGGTGACATTGGGGGGAGTTGGAAGGGGAAACCTAAAATCTTGAGAAACGGTTAGAGTGGAGGGATCAGGATGAAACTTGGTGGGAAAAATAAGCATAAGTCCTAGATACGTGATCGGCATAACCGGACGGATCCGCTCTCTTTGGGGGAGTCGGGGGGGGAGGGTTAATTCTGAAAATTTTAAAAAATGAGGTATTTTTAACTTACGAAGGAGTGATCGGATCTCAATGAAATTTCATATATAGAAGGATCTTGTTACTCAGATCTCTTATTTTAAATTCCGACTGGTTCCACTGTCATTGGAGGGATGGGGTGGGGGAACTGGAAATCTTGGAAAAGGCTTAGAGTGGAGAGATCAGGATGAAACTAGGTGGGAAGAATAAGCACAAGTCCAAGATACGTGGCTGACATAACCGGACTGGATCCGCTCTCTTTGAGGGAGTTGGGAGGGGGGATTAAGAAAATTTAGAAAAAATGAGGTATTTTTAACTTACGAACGGGTGATCAGATCTTAACAAAATTGGATATTTAGAAGGATCTTTTGCTTCTGAGTTCTTAAGTTCAAAATTGATGTATCTTTATCTTACGAATGGGTGATCGGATCTTAATGAATTTTGATTTTACAAGGACCTCGTGTCTCAGATTCTTAGAATTTTGCTAGAGCTGAAGCAATATGAGCTCTTGGCTCCTCCGGCCTCGTCACAAGTGCCATATGAGCTCTTTTTTCTTGTTTAATTTTTTATCTCTTTCCTATTGACAATTTTTCTGACTTTCCTTGAAAGTTTCGGCTTAATATTTCTACTTAAACATCAATTGCTTATATTAGCGAAAGCAGCAGGGTCTTCGAAAATTAAATAGACTGATGCTGTTTTGCAACATTTGGCATGATTTTACATCCTTTTAATACAAGTTACTGGTTTATTTAAATATCGTCCCTTGTTTGTTAACCAGTTTTCCGGTAATGCTTTAAACAAATTAAGTTTGCTTTTTGGCTGGCTGGCTACTGATAAGGTTCGTCAAATCCTTTGTAGTCGCTTAGCAACATATTGTTTCAGTTTTAGGCTGAAAATCTCTTCCCTTGTCATTACATTGTAAACTTATCTTCAGTCTAGTGTTAGGCGAAACTCTGAAATTGGATATCACAATCTACTTGTGATATCGAAATTATTCCTTGCTTTTTCGACTTCTAATGGTGAACATCCAGCAGTTAAGATCCAACATAAGCAAATTTTTAGGTAATGGTCGAGAAGAAGAAGAATCGAATAGGCTGTGGTAACGAACTAAGCGACTCAGCTCGACTCGGCTCAGCGACGAAAGCGACTCAGCTCAATAGTAAACCAAACTCTAAAAACAGAATTTTGATGTCAATAGATGCATCAAAGGAATTGGCTTTTTATGCTGATTCCAAATATAGAAGATTTTTAAGTTTAGTGTTGCTCATCAGGAGCTACGAGAAAAGTAACAAGAGCTAAGAGCTCATATGGCGCTTTTGACGAGGTCGGAAGAGCTAAGAGCTCATATGGCATGAGCTCTAGCAAAATTCTAAGAATCAACAGATTGATTTAAAGGGAAAATCAGAGGCTTAATGCCGGTCGGCATTTAAAATAAGAGCTCTGGGACACGAGGTCCTTCTAAAAATCAAAATTCATTAAGATCCGATCACCCACTCGCAATTTAAAAATACCTCATTTTTTCTAATTGTTCCTCTCCCTTCAGCCCCCAGATGGTCGAATCGGGGAAAATGACTTTATCAAGAAAATTTATGCTGGTACCTGACATGCCTACCAATTTTTATCGTCCTAGCACGTTCAGAAGCACCGAACTTGCCAAAGCACTGAACCCCCTAACTCCCCCAAAGAGATCGGATCCAGTCCGGTTACGTCAATCACGTATCTACAACATTTGCTTATTCTACCCACAAAGTTTCATCTCGATCTCTTCACTCAAAGCGTTTTCCAAGATTTCCGGTTCCTCCCTCCAACTCCCGCCATATCACCAGATCTGGTCGGGATAAACAAGAGCTCTGAGACATGAGTACCTTCTGAATATCAAATTTCATTAAGATTCGGTCACCCGTTTGTAAGTTAAAAATGCCTCAATTTTTCTAATTTCCGAATTAATACACCCCCCCTCCCCAACTCCTCCAAAGAGAGCGAATTCAGTCCCGTTATGTTAATCACGTTTCTAGGACTTGTGCTTATTATTCTCACCAAGTTTCATCCCGGTCTCTCCACTCCGAGCATTTTCCAAGATTTCCCATTTCATTTCCCCCTCCAACTCCTTTAATATCACCGTATCCGGTCAGGTTTTAAAATAAGAGCTCTGAGAAACGATATCCTTGTAAATATTGAATTTCATTAAGATCCGATCACCCGTTCGTAAGTAAAAAATACCTCATTTTTTACTAATGTTTCCAAATTAACCATCCACCCACTCCCCCCCCAGAATAGTCGGGGAAACGACTATTTCTAATTTAATCTGATATGGATCTGATATGCGATCCCTATATGTCACTTAGTAAATACCAAGTGCCATAAAAAGTAATAGCATGAGATAAATTTCCGGATTTTTGAAAAAGGGGGAAAACCGCTAGACAGTATAGGAATATCAATGAAAATTGTACCATCATTTGCAGCGTATTAGAGATCCCTATTGTAGGGGTTTTAAGCTCCCATCAGCAGAAACGTGAAATTTTGTATTTTTCTCAGAAGAAAGATCACGGATTCATTTATTATTTTCTTGGTGTTTTTTTTTCCCAGGGGTGGTCATATCGAACCAATGGTCTTGGAAGATGGAGAGGGTGGATTCGAACAGAAAATAAAAATTCTACTGCCATTTTTTGGTGACCAAAAAGATTAGAGGGCCACTAGCCTCCTCCCATGTCGTTTTCCCCCAAAGTCGTCTGATCAAAATTTTGAGGCGTTGTAAGTTATATCCATGGGGCATACATGTTTCTTGTGAAAGGGACGCTCGTATAATCTTCAGAGAGGGCTCGTTTGAATGGAAATTCAAAGTTCTACTTAACTTTTTAAGATTCAAAAGAGATCAGAGGGTAACTAGTCCCACCCCGACACCCATCCAATACAGGTTTTGAAATAACCATTTTTTAATAGTTCAAAGGTCAGATAACAAAATCTTCGGTGTCAACACAACCCTCGAAGGCTGGGGGCAGGCGTTGTAAGTATGTATATATGGTTCTTACGTAAGGGTTGGTCGTCGGTTGGGGATTGTTGAAAGTTTTAGTTCACTTTTTAAGAGTCAAAAGAGGTTCGACGGCAACTATCCCCCCCACTCGCCCTTTTTTCACAAACTCATCCGATAAAATTTTGAGATAGCTTTTTTGTAAAAAAATAGTTTGAAGGGCAGATAAGAAAATTTCCGGTGTCGATACAACCCCCCAGGGCCTGGGGATAGGCGTTGTAAATTATACCATGGAGACACATATGGTTCTTATGGAAGGGATGCTCGTATAAACTTCAAGGAGGGCTCATTTGATTGCAAATTTAAGTTCAAAAGATATCCGAGGGCAACTAGAGACAGTCAAAAGAGATCCGAGGGCAACTAGCCCCTCCACACCTTTTTCCAAACCAATTAGATAAAAAATTTTTAGATAGTCATTTTGTTAAAAAAATAGGTCAAAAGTTAGATAAGAAAAACTCCGGTGTCGACGCAAACCCCCAGGGCCCAGGGACAGGCTTTTGTAAGTTATGCTCTGGAAGAGATGCTCCTATAAACTTTGGAGAGGACTCATTTGACTGAAAACTGAAAGTTCTAGCTCACTTTTTAAGAGTCAAAAGAGATCCAAGGGCAACTGGACCCCCGAGCCCTTTTTCTCACAACCAATCCCTTACAAATTTTGAGATAGCTATTTCTTGTAAAAATAGTTCAAACATCAGATAACAAAAACTCCGGGGTTGAACCCTCCCAGAGCCCGGGAGCAAGTGTTTCTAAGTTATATTCCGGAGGCGTATAAGTTTTTATGTAAGGGATGATCGTATAAACTTCGA
Organism: Artemia franciscana; assembly: GCF_032884065.1. Taxonomy (NCBI): domain Eukaryota; kingdom Metazoa; phylum Arthropoda; class Branchiopoda; order Anostraca; family Artemiidae; genus Artemia; species Artemia franciscana. Next base: position 24,187,363 of record NC_088880.1, on the reverse strand, counting down.
AAGTGATCTATTCGAAATTGAAAGTTCTACTTATCTATTTATGAGTCGAAAGTTTAAACTTCGGAGAGGGCTCATTTGATTGGAAACTAAAGTTCTAGTTCACTTTTTAAGATTCGAAATGGATCTAAGGGCAACTAGCCCTTTCCCCTCTAGCCCTTTTTCCAAAGCCGTCCGATACAATTTTGAAATAGCCGTTTTTTAAAATAGTTCAAATATCAGATAAAAAAAAACACCGGGGTCGACACAACCCCGAACAAGATTTGTTTTGTCAAGAAGAATTAGCGACAGTACTAAATGGTAAAAAAAAATAATGAGGAACCAGGTGCTGATACTGTCGTAAATGAGTTTCTTAAATATGGTGGCTGTGAGGTTAGAAACAAGTTACTGATGATCATGAAAATGATTTTGAAAAGGGGGGAGTAGCCTACCTAACGATTTGAGGAAAACCCTAATTAAACTACTGTATAAGAAAGATGATAAGAGTGAATGTTATAATCATCAAGGCATTAGTCTGACCTCGTTAGGTAAAAAAATACTTAGTAATATGATACTTTTTAGACTTAAAGATGCTGTAGACAAAGTTATGAGAGAAGAACAGTAAGGTTTTAGATGTCTTGACCAAATTTTCTACGAGTTCAGGGTGCTAGAATAGATTTGAAAATTAATGTTAAGAAGACTAAGTTGCTGAGGCTAGGAATGGTGACGCTGAAAAGGTGACGTTGGGTGACAAAAGGATTGATCAGGTGGACAGCTTCATTTACCTTAGTAGTGTTATTAATAAAGACGGTGGGAGTGATGCAAACGTTAAAAGTAGAATAGACAAGACTCAGGTTTTTTTTTCCAGTTAAAAAAACTTTGGAAGAATTGGAAGATAAGTCTGCAAACCAAGATTAGCTTGCGACAAGCTTGAAAGCTTACCGTATTTGGTATTAACAAATAAATAAATGCATTAGAATAATGGAAGCTTCAGTGATGATAGTGGTCAAATATGGTAGCATGGGCGCTCCGAAAAGCGGATGAAGATTTGCTAAATGTTTTCCAGAATAATTGCCTACGGACTGTTTTGGGTACCCGGTTGCCTTACCGTGTTTCAAACAGTAGGCTATACGAAAAGTGTTGATCAATCTCGTTTTCTAGGACTATAGTGAGAGAAAGGTTGAGATGGCTAGGGCATGTTCTGCGGATGAAGGATGACAGATTGCCGAAGATTGTACTTTTCGGCCAACGTTTAGGGGTAAACGGAAAGCAGGTCTTCCGCGGATGGGGTGGGAGGATGTCATAAAGAAATCTTCAAGGGAAATGAGAACTTTCAGGGAGGGTCTAAAGAGGGATGCTTTGAATAAGATTGGATGGACGAGGAGCGTGCGAAGCTGTGTTGGCTTCAGGTGGCTTTATGTTCGTTTGAGTTGTTGTTAGTAGTAGTATAATGGCTAATACTACTGAAATGGGTATTAGGGAGACCTGCATTCGTAATTCATTTCTATACTATATGTAATAGGTCCCCTTCTTGTAATTAGACACCTTCTAATCTGCTCCTATTTATTACACCTCCAGTGGTTTAACAAATAAGGAAACACACTAACTATCCTCAAAGTTAATTCAGAATTTAACAGTTAGGAACTTGAAAATTTTCAGAACCTCCCGTTTCAAGTAACGCTGCTATGTCAAGAAATCAAAATCTCAGTATTTATAAATACCTGTCTATGGCAAGGACTCTAGAAATATTGAGTCTTCGCCATACCAAGGTGCCTTGAAATAGAAAAGTCTCAAATCTCAAGTTCCTACCTGTAATTTAATCTGGTGTCTGTTGACAATTGTCTATTCAATGGATGCTCTACGGGAACTAGTGCTGAATAAAACTCACCCTGGAAGCATAAGGAATTCTTGCAAACTATTGTTGTTCGAACTTGTTTGTTCAATTTTGAAAACTGCCCTTATTTCTAAGCAGGAACATCGAAACCCTTAACCACAAGGGAAAAGAAAAGCTCCAACATTGAGGTTGACGCAATAAAGAATTGGCACAAATTCATTCAAGGCCAGCCTGATGCCACCGCCTCGTCTGTTGCGAAACGCCGGTGGCGTTACGAGACTTCAGTGGCGGTCGACCGAGCGTCTCGTATATATATATATATATATATATATATATATATATATATATATATATATATATATATATATATATATATATATATATATATATATATATATATATATATATATATATATATATATATATATATATTTATATCGGTTTACATTTCATTAATTCTCTTCAGTGATTTTGGCTATTATTGCGATTTTTTTCGTTTTTTCTTTTTTGGGTTGATATTACGACAAATAAATGCTCACAACTCGAAATTAAAATTATTTTTAGTAAATCGCAAATAACGTTTCGGTGTTTAGAAGGCATAAGGGACATTAGCCCTACTACTATCTGTGGTAATTTCTGTTTGTTCGAATTGATTATTTAATGTATCGCTCTGTTTGTATCTAATTTTCTTATTTATTGACAGCCTCTGTTGTTTTAATCCTGAATTACCATGTGAATCTGAATTCTGCTCCTCTTATATTTTAAGTAGCTCTTTACTTTTATTCAAAAAACTTCTTTTGTGAAAATTTGATAAAATCTATTGACTTTCGGTTAAGACAAAATGAAAAAGCACGGTTTTATTGACTGATGTTTCGTACTTAAGAGTTGCAAATAGGCTTAACTTGAATATTTAGTTAGTAAAAAGGTATTTAGTTTCAATTCAATGACTCTGTTTTTTTTCTTTTAGAGCCAAACCATTCTGCGAGAGGAGCAACTGGAGCGGGAAAAATTCTCCAGAGATTTCCTGAAAATGACTGGAAGGATTGTCCATTTATAGAAGGCATTGATTTGGTATAAAAGGATAGACTATTAGATTTTTAATATAAATTAGAAATTTATTCAAAAAGGGCTTGGGGAGAGGAGGGGGCTTCTACTTTTAGAGAGAGTGGTTGATACGAAAAAAGTGAAACACGGACTTTTCTTTTAAATGCACTTTTGACAACCTGTATGCACATACACCCTTAGCCTTTTAGGAAACTCAGTATCAAACGACCCCCTCCTTCCTTATAACAAATCTTAAATATAAACAGTGGACATATTGCACAACTTACAGCCCTTGCTCCAGGGGTTGTTGGGGTGGGGAGTTATGTCAACCCCAGAGGCATACTTATTGGATCTCTCAACTATGCTGAGTGAAATAGCTATCTAAAAATTTCAATTCGATGTGTTAGGAGGAGGGTATCAAAGAGGGGTTTGGTAGGGGGTTTTGTCACCCTCCAATCATTTTTGACTCTAAAAATCACCCTAGAACTGTTGATTAGACAAATGAGCCCTTTCCAAAGTTTATACAGCAACTCCTTCCATACGAAGTGGCTAGGTAAAAAAAAAAGAAAACAACACATAGAGCTCAATGTCCAAACCGGTGGTGCTGATCTCTGTTTCGTGGCCCTTCAGCCAGTACGTGCAATAGAGATTGGGTCCAGCCATCCTGTGCTTTTGTCCTATCTAAGAAAATAACCGATTCAAAGTTTTGAAAAAATAGTGGAAAAGCCACTTTTTTTTCCTTTTTTTCCCTTGCCAGAG